>NC_060120.1:40689617-40990659 GCF_021461395.2 Schistocerca americana
GGTACTGTTTCGCCTCGTGTGAGGAGAGGGCGTCGCGCTTACTCTGGTCAAGCGCGTGTTGGTTTCGTGTGTCAGCCGTGTCAATTCTTGCGTGTCAGCAAGCCGTACCGCGCAGCGCCGTGCGCTACGACGCCTCTCCAGCCGCAGCGGAATCCAACGCGTCCGCAGCAGCCGCCAGCTGCTCCGCGCCGCGCAGCCGGCGTCACCAGCGACGGCCACCAACTGTTCTCCCTTACTAACTAACTAACGCCTTCCGAACAGGCCTCGGAAGGCCCCACGGCACCGACCGACCGCCGTGTCATCCTCAGTCGACAAGCGACATTGGATGCTGATAAAGAGGGGCATGCCATCAGCAGACGGCTCTGCCAGCCGTTGTCAGTTTTCGTTACCGTTCTCAGTCAAGTAGCTAGTCATATTCAACTGAATTCGCAAGGGCTGAGCGCAGCCAGCTTGCCAACAGACCCGGACATTCACCCATCCGAGTACTAATCAAGCCCGACAGCCCTTAACTTGGCTGATCTGACGGGAACCGGTGTTACCACTGCGGGAAAGTCGTTGGCAGCTTTTTTCCCTGCATAACAACCGGAACTGATCACGCAGGTAACTCCGACAGTGCTATTCCTCGTAAGACTGGACCCACACCCAGTCTACAGAGGGAACCGGCTAGCACCCCAAAATGTGGTGGTACCAAAACAGAAACGATAAGCCCTAAGTACTTATTGCGAAGCTTAAGTAGAACGGACATGGCCACGGGTGGAACACGATGATTTTTGTCACCCATTGATAAGATCTGAGTTGTGGGAGACGTAGTTAGTGAAAACTTCGCTGAGTTGAAGAACTGGAACGTATCATCCAGCATAGTCAACTATCACAAACAGAACTTGGAGCCTATCGTTCATGCCGGCAACTTAAGAGGGACAAAATGAAATTTTAAGTATTCACTTAGAACAACAACTCATTGTCTTTCAAGCTTCAACAGGGCAACAAAACACAGAATCTGTAGAAGCACATTGGAGATCTCGTCTAGAGGGCCAAATTGATATTCTAAAAGACGGAAACACCAGATTGAGGGAGGAAATGGCAAACTGACAGGCAAACTGTGTTCAGAATGCAAAATCCAGTCTTCTTGAACTGTAATGAGAGTTGTGCAAACACAAGGAAACCAAATTCCAGATTATCATATGCGTCTGTGGCAACAGCAGGCAGTGACAGTAGACTGAAAACTCGAGTCCAAATCGAAGCAAAGATTGAGCAGTTGATAGCGAAGCAGGGGACCACCTTTTTCATAAAGTCCATTGCACAAAAGATTCCAAAGAAAGTGAGAGAAACTTTGACCATGAACATTAATCCCGTGGAAAATATGCTCAAAATTAAAGCAATAATAAAACAACACCAAACCTGGCGATACTTGAAACAGAGACTAAAGAAAACTGCTTTAAATTCAAGAAAGAGACATAAAAAATTCCTGACGTAACTTGCAAGGAACTGAAGAAAAGATGACCTTTACTAGCAGTCCATCCAATCCCTACAACCTTAATAATTCAATGCTTCTTGTATGAAGTGTAAGACCTTAAGATTAGAAAACAAACAGACTGACTCTACTGAACTACGTGACATTCTGACTGAAGTGTGTGTGACGATATCTGAAACATTGAATCTTTACCGGATCTATAAGGAGTTAGTAAGGCGGACACATTTTGACCACGCTAATGCTTCAAAAATGGCTCTAAGCACCATGGGACTTAACATCTGAGGTCATTAGTCCCCTAGACTTAGAACTACTTAAACCTAACTAACCTAAGGACATCACACACATCCATGCCCGAGGCAGGATTCGAACCTGCGACCGTAGCAGCAGCGCGCTTCCGGACTGAAGCGCCTAGAACCGCTCGGTCACAGCGGCCGGCACCACGCTAATGTTACACTGCAGTGTTACATGTTTTAGAAACGCCCTTAATTATGATATTATAACTTAATGTAATGAGAAGCATCCTTGTAAGCAGCGAATTGGGCAGAGGGATGGAAGAGCTTGGTGTGGACCTGCCGTGTCTCCAAGAACCTTAAACAACATCTAGTCTATGTATAGTAAGGGCCCGATAAGTTGGCCGCCTGCAAAGAATTACAGATCGTTAATGTTCGGGACCATTTGGAAGATGTGTCGACTGTCCTCTGCTCAGGATGCTGCTGACCTCGGCGACCATAAAGTTGTAACATTGTAAGTATCTAAGTGTTGATCTTTGTTTGGGCAAGCGATTAATTGCTTAACAACTGTAACTGCACTTATACTTAAACGCATTATACAATATGAGACACGATCACAAATATTTACTAAATCATGTGAGTTACATTAAACAAGTTTCAATTTAATCTGATATTACCTGCTACAAATATGTACCGCATTTGAAAATGACCGTCTCCATAATGCGATTGGCAAGTCCACGTTACTTCCGTTAAAAATTTATACTATAGCAGATGACTGGTACGAGTCGAGCACATCTGTCATTTGTCAGTACTGAAGGCAAACAATAAAATTTTCCCCCGCTCACATCCATTAACCCCGCTGTGGTTGCGCTACTTATACTCCCTTGCTCCTGTGGTAAGGATCGAACCTTACTAAATTCCGGGCCGAATTCACCAATTTCAGTTAAAATTTTAGCAGACCTTAAATTTTACTGTCTGTGTAAGTATATTTGTTTGTTATTAAGATGGAAAACTACACTTTTTATAAGCTGTTAACGATAGTTCAGCTTTTCTGATTTGGCTTTTCGTTGCTAGAGCTATAAATAAAATACGGCTGAGAATCGCGAGTCTTGCTTGATTCGGGCCGCAGTTGGGCGACCACTGATTATAGACCAGTATATCTACTGGCGTTCTGTTGAAGCTGGGGTAATGGGTATATCTCTACCTTGATTTCATGATTACGTATGTGCTTTGGTTAAAGTTTTCTGGAAAAGCTGATGGCGCTTTTTTCTAAAATTGCTATATCAGTTGCTTGTCCATTAAGTGCGGGAAAGGGCTGATAGTGATACGCTGTCGTCCTTCAGCTGCAAGCATTGACAAAATATAGAATCATATTAAAATAATTAAGTATAAAATACGTAAATGTTTTAACATTACTGAAATAGGGGTTTATGCACTGAGGTTTTATTTTTAAAAAAAATGTTGTCTTTTAAAAGACTGGTAGGAGTCAGTAGCTTTACAAAAATTAAAAAACTTCACTAAGATATTAAATGTGTGAAGTAGGTGGGAACCGAACCCACAGATTGCAACGTGTGACCGATTCACAGAAACTATTAAAGTACACGAATAGCGTGTCACTGAACTTTTTGAAATTTTTCACAGCGGGTAAAGTATTTCTTTTTAACTAACCAAATTGCAATTTTTACCTGATATGAAATCTGTGTTTCCTCTTGAAATGTTTGACACAAGCAGAATAATGGTTTATGTCACTGAAGGAAACTACATTTGCCACCGTACGGCTTTCCGAGAATTTCTGGCGCTGGCCGCTTTCTGCGGCGACAGAGCTGCTAGCGGGTTGACCCCCGTGTCTTCCAGCACACCGGCAGAAAGCATCTCCCCTCTTCCAGCGAAACTGACAGCTTTCACCGCTCAGTTAAGCATCATCATTTACTCTGTGTATAAAAATGGTTAATTTTATACTGACTTCAAGGACGTTTAATTACTTGAGACCCTATGTAACCTAATAAAATGTAAATTTAAGGCTCCTAATTCATTATAGACCTCTCTTCAAAGCGATATGTGGATATGAAACTTCCTGCAGGTTAAAACTGTGTGCCCGACCGAGATTCGAACTCGGGACCTTTGCCTATCGCGGGCAAGTGCTCTACCAACTGAGCTACTGAAGCACGACTCACGCCCGGTACTCACAGCTTTACTTCTGCCAGTACCTCGTCTCCTACCTTCCAGCACTTGCCCGCGAAAGGCAAAGGTCCCGAGTTCGAGTCTCGGTCGGGCACACAGTTTTAACCTGCCAGGAAGTTTCATATCAGCGCACACTCCGCTGCAGAGTGAAAACCTCATTCTGGATATGTGGATAACTGGACTCAATTTGCACTTGTTTCGGCGAACGGTAAAGGTTAACACCCTGTACAATCAATTAACTGTCCACCTTATAATTTTATCCGCAACTCAGCGTTGAGTTGTAGACTGGTTCTTATCTTACCTTACGACAGTTCCCCGGAAAAAAAATTATTCCTACGAAGATTTGTGGTCACCAGCTCTGAAAAAGCAATTTAAATTTATTGTTTCTAAAATTATTTTACTTCACTACATAATGAATATACTTTAATAAAATTTGTTTGGATTTTCTTACCTGGGGTCAAGATAGATGCAACCTGTGAGATTATGAGGTAGTACCATCTTGAAATATGACTGTTATTAAGAAATGAGAATTTTGTGCCTTGAAATAAGTGAAATTATTCTTAAGAAAATTCTTAGCAAATACTTAAGCAAACCCATCGTTGTTTTCAACTTTTAATACTCTTATGAATTTCAAGCTGTTTTTACTAGCTTCGTTAACTTTCACTGAAATTTTGACTATCTTGTATTGTCGTTACTCTAACGATCTTTTGATCATTTGAATTTACACAAAATCAGTTAAAAACATTGACGAATAAAATAATATATATATATATTTTTAGAAATGTTAGTGGAATAACTTAGAAGAGAATTTTTAAAGTCACAGATTCTATTCACAAAATGAACACGTGCGGACCTGACTGTAAAATTCATTTACAATCCTATCCACTTACAAGGGGAGGCCTACTTTAGTAGGCCATTAAAACAATATAATGTGAAAGTAGTATGGTGTAGTATTCCGGCAATTTCAAGAAAATTGCAAGGGAAGTTTACCGCGTCTATTATGTAAATCATGTGTCTGTGCAAAGACGCTGACCGTAACAACTCATTGGGTCATATGATTAGAATAGCAAGAGGGTTGTGAACGAGGAGACAGTTCGAGTCGCACAACCATTTATTTTTTAATTTTTTTCATAAGCGGTCTTATTATTTAATGTACATCCCATATGAGAGCTAATATAATGAGAAAAACATGTGTATTTGCATGAAATTTCAATATATGTTTTCCACGTCTGTTTGACAAATAACATTCTGAAACATGTGAGGTCGAGAGCACATCCGACAAGTAATTATACATTACTCTTTTGGTCTGGTACACTGTCAGTTACAACATAGCCGATTTTGAATAACGTGATTCGCATCGTTATTTATCGAGGTTTGACTTGGGCTTTACAAGCCTGTTCCTCACTCTTCAAAATTTAATTACAAACGCTATATAGTCAATTAATATATGAAATTCACTACAACTTCATGAAAATGCATGTGCTTTTTTTTCATTATATTACCTCGAAAATGTCACATAAATAATAATGAGACTAATGATGAAAAAAACATAGATTAAAATATACGTTTTGGCGGGACTCGAACCGCTGCCTCGTTCACGACCCACTAGACATGACCGGAAGATAATCACGTGATCATAATGAATGCTTATGACAAGCACCTTTGTACAGATAAATGACGTACTTAACGAAAGGGTGAAACTTCTCTTGCGATTTTGTCGGAATTGGCAGAGTAGTGCAACTTGCTAAAGGTGTACAAAATTTGAAGTAAATCTGTGATCCCAACGTTAGATTTAACAAAAAAGTTCTTGTATCAGTGTACGTAGCGGTTTAGTGTTGTAGTTTTAGACTGTAGCATGAGAAGTGGTTGGGCTCTTCACGTCTCCAGTTACATTGGATTAATGTATTGCTAAATGCCCCTTGCAGTAGCCATTTTCTTGCTGTACCGAAATACCATCATAGATTAATCATCGATAATCTTGCTTTCCAAGGGTCGTAATTTCCAAAGATGACTTTAGTGAACAAATAGCTTTGCCACACTGGCTTCCATACCATTTACCACAGTTTTCGGACTTTTCACCACTTAATTTCGCCCGAAATGACCCGCCCTGCTGTGACTGTCTTCCAGCTGCCTCTTTCCCTGTCTGCCCATGCAACTTGTTTGCCAGTGTCATCCATGCAACCACGGGTTGAAAACCTTTTGTGCATTATCTTGCTCTCTATTTACATTGTAAATTATTTTTACATTTTCATATTAAGTCGCGAGTACTGCAGTCTTTACATTCATAATAAACATTCGTTATTTTGCTCTTAATTTAATAAAAAAATATACTTTGCGCTTCTGATAACTGTTAGACACATATGCTTAACATCTCGACACAATAAATACCTAATGTAAAGATTTTCAAAGTGCTGGCTTGATAAAAAAACTTTATAAACCGTTTGTCAGATTTGTATTTTATTGTTGTAAATTAAAATTAATTGTTGGAGGGAAGTTTTGAACAGCGATATGGCGGGATGCTAAGTTTAGCATCTGTGTCAATTGTTAATTAGTTAGTTAATTACCTGTTGCATAGATCATTTCAACAATTCCTTTAGCTGAATGAAGTGCTACAAATCAGTTTATGGGATATAAATATCCACTGTTCTTTACAAACAGTAGTAGATTTTTTTATGATCATTTTCTGAAGTAAATACGTGTATTGTGAAGGGGGAATTAAAATGCATAAATAATTGAAGAGGAACTCGTCTTTGTGCGATCAGCACTTTGTTTCTAAGTGGTGAGGTAACCCAGAATATAATGCTATTCAGAATTGTGTTTGAAATTCCATCAGCAACACATGATGTTCCGTTTTCTAAATATTTTTTAGTTTATTAACTTCACTGACACGTATTGGTGCTACTTTTAATTGCTTAAAGGTTTGTGGAATGACATTTATAATTTCTTCCCTCGATTCTTCAACTGAAACACTTCATTCTGGTTTTGTTGTTACATTTAGAAACTGACTGTTAAAGGTACTTACTGCTTGTGAATTATCAGTCACAACATTTTCATGTAGTTTAAGTGTTATGCTATGTTATATAGTGCCTTGTACAGTGGCTGTCCTGTTTCACGTTTAACAGTGTCCCGTTGTTGTTGTTGTTGTTGGCTTCAGTCCTTAGACTGGTTTGATGCAGCTCTCCATGCTACTCTATCCTGTGCAAGCTTCTTCATCTCCCAGTACTTACTGCAACCTACATACTTCTGAATCTGCTTAGTCTACTCATCTCTTGGTCTCCCTCTACGGTTTTTACCACCCACGCTGCCCTCCAATGCTACATTTGTGATCCCTTGATGTCTCACAACATGTCCTACCAACCGGTCCCTTCTTCTTGTCAAGTTGTGCCCCAAACTCCTCTTCTCCCAGTTCTATTCAATACCTCCTCATTAGTTATGTGATCTACGAATCTAATCTTCAGCATTCTTCTGTAGCACCACATTTCGAAAGCTTCTATTCTCTTCTTGTGCAAACTATTTATCGTCCATATTTCACTTCCATACATGGCTACACTCCATACAAATACTTTCAGAAACGACTTCCTGACACTTAAATCTATATTCGATGATAACAAATTTCTCTTCTTCAGTAACGCTTTCCTTGCCATTGCCAGTATACATTTTATATCCTCTCTACTTATACCACCATCAGGTATTTTGCTCCCCAAATAGCAAAACTTCTTCACTACTTTAAGTGTGTCATTTTTTAATCTAATTCCCTCAGCATCACCCGACTTAATTCGACTACGTTCCATTATCCTCGTTTTGCTTTTGTTGATGTTCATCTTATGTCCTCCTTTCAAGACACTGTTCATGCCGTTCAACTGCTCTTCCAAGTCCTTTGCTGTCTCTGACAGAATTACAATGTCATCGACGAACCTCAAAGTTTTTATTTCCTCTCCATGGACTCCGAATTTTTCTGTTGTTTCCTTTACTGCTTGCTCAATATACAGATTGAATAACATCAGGGGCAGGTTACATCCCTGTCTCACTTCCTTCCCAACCGCTGCTTCCCTTTCGTTCCCCTCGACTCTTATAACTGCCATCTGGTTTCTGTACAAATTGTAAATAGCCTTTCACTCCCTGTATTTTACCCCTGCCACCTTCAGAATTTGAAAGAGAATATTCCAGTCAACATTGTCAAAAGCTTTCTCTAAGTCTACAAATGCTAGAAATAAATACAAAACATTTGTTTTTAGCAACAAAGCAAGAGTAAAAATAATGAGTTAATACTGATATAAAACGAATGTAATTTGTGGAAGGAAAACAGAAACAATTTGTTTAATTAAGAAGCACCTAATAAATGATAGGAGAGGTTTTTAATGGAAGAAGGTGTCCCACTACCTGGGTATTCCTGGTGGGAGGACATCGTAAAAACTTCGAGTCAGTGCTAGATGGAGCAGCAGTTTGCTTAGATCTAAGGGCAAATTGTACTGAATTACGTTATTTACAATTTTTCATTGTATGTGATGAAGTAATACAAATTTCTGATATTAATTGCACTGTTAATGTGCAATTTCTCTTAATGGAGTACAGAAAATTGGATATATACGACTTAGATGGATTTGACAGTACAGTAGTATGACATTCTGGTAGTGACACGGCTTTTCCTTTGAGAGGGGAGCCGCAGAAATTCATCGAGCCTTCCTCCCCATGTAAGCGATTACAAAATTAATCTTAGCAATTATGTATCTGTTGCTCATATACAGTTACAGCCATTACAGATTTACTATCATTCGCTGATGCTTTATGTATACTTTTATTTTTTTCGTTGTTCTATTACTTACTTTTATATTGTTCTATGTATTCATGTTGTCTTGTTCTGACTTTGTTGAGAAATCTGCTTCAGTGGTTGTGTTGTTATCAGAATCATCCCATATGTTGTGTTGTCTTGTAAGGTGATTCCATATTTTCTGTCTCATGTGTGGTCATTCCTGTCTGTATGCCGTGTGGAGAGCTTGTGAAATTTTGTCTGTGACAGCTTTTGGTTCTAACCAGTTGTCACCAGCAAGGAGTGTGACATGTCACCTGATGATGATGATGATGATGATGATGATGATGATGATGATGCCATAGGCAGGGATGACACATGTATGTAATGTGATACATAAGTGGGATATGTCCTGTCACCATTTTGGATTTTTTAATTTGCCACTGCATTTTCCATTTGAATTTCCGACTGCACCACTGGGACAACAGGGATGACTAGTGTCGGAAACTGGAACTATGTGCTGGGTTCCCCATAGTTACACTACTAGTCTTGTTTGCGATTCAGTCAGTGAGCAACCTACATATAATCTTTGATTCCAACTCACTGTTGCAGAATAATATAAGGTTGAATCAAGGTAACATTCAGGCAGGGTAAGTGTGCTGGCGACTGCAACAGACCAGCAACTACTGTGCTGCACAGAAATAGCATCTCCAAGACAAGGAAGCTCTGGATAACTAAGGGAATTAAAATCTCGTGCAAGAGGACGAGGGAAATTCATATAAAGGCTGGAATAAATCAAGGTTCACTATTACTTGGATGCTACAAAAAATACTGTAATATTTTAAGGAAAGTCATTACTGTGTCAAGAAGTACATAAGTTCTGACAAGAACAGATAGTGCTGATAATAAGATTAAAAGTATATAGGACACTGTCGAAAGCAAGAGCAAACTACAGACGTAATTTTTCCCGAGTGCATGCAGCTTTGCTGTATGGTTAAATGATGATGGCGTTCTCTTGGGTAAAATATACCGGAGGTAAAATAATCCCCCATTTGGATCTCCGGGTGGTGACTACTCAAGAGGACGTCGTTATCAGGAGAAAGAAACCTGGCGTTCTACGGATCAGAGCGTGGAATGTCAGATCCCTTAATCGGACAGGTAGGTTAGAAAATTTAAAAAGGGAAACGGATAGGTTGAAGTTAGATATAGTGGGAATTAGTGACGTTTGGTAGCAGGAGGAACAAGACTTTTGATCAGGTGAATACAGGGTTATAAATACAAAATTAAATAGGGGGTAATGCAGGAGTAGGTTTAATAATGAATAAAAAAAAATAGGAGTGCGGCTAAGCTACTACAAATAGCATAGTGAACGCATTATTGTGGCCAAGACAGACACGAAGCCCATGCCTACTACAGTAGTACAGGTTTATATGCCAACAAGCTCTGCTGATAATGAAGAAATTGATGAAATGTATGATGAGATAAAAGAATTATTTAGGTAGAGAAGGAAGATGAAAATTTAATAGTCATGGGTGACTGGAATTCGAGAGTAGGAAAAGGGAGAGAAGGGAACATAGCGGGTGAATATGGATTGGGGGAGAGAAATGAAAGAGGAAGGCGTCTGGTAGAATTTTGCACAGAGCATAACTTAATCATAGCTAACATTTGGTTCCAGAATCATAAAAGAAGGTTGTATACATGGAAGAATCCTAAAGATACTAGAAGGTATCAGATACATTATATAATGGTAAGACAGAGATTTAGGAACCAGATTCTAAATTGTAAGACTTTTCCAGGGGCAGATGTGGACCCTGACCACAATCTATTGGTTATGAACTGTAGATTAAAACTGAAGAAACTGCAAAAAGGTGGGAATTTAAGGAGATGGGACCTGGATAAACTGACTAAACCAGAGGTTGTACAGAGTTTCAGGGAGAGCATAAGGGAACAATTGACAGGAATGGTTGAAAGAAATACAGTAGAAGAAGAATGGGTAGGTAGTGAAGGCAGCAGAGGATCAAGTAGGTAAAAGGACGAGGGCTAGTAGAAATCCTTGGGTAACAGATAAAATATTGAATTTAATTGATGAAAGGAGAAAACATAAAAATGCAGTAAATGAAGCAGTCAAAAAGGAATACAAACGTCTCAAAAATGAGATCGACAGGAAGTGCAAAATGGCTAGGCAGGGATGGCTAGAGGACAAATGTAAGGATGTAGAGGCTTATCTCACTAGGGGTAAGATAGATACTGCCTACAGGAAAATTAAAGAGACCTTTGGAGAAAAGAGAGCCGCTTGTATGAATATCAAGAGCTCAGATGAAAACCCGGTTCTAAGCAGAGAAGGTAAAGCAGAAAGGTGGAAGGAGTATATAGAGGGTCCATACAAGGGCGATGTACCTGAGGACAATATTATGGAAATGGAAGAGGATGTAGATGAAGATGACGTGGGAGATACGATACTGCGTGAAGAGTTTGACAGAGCACTGAAAGACCTGGGTCGAAACAAGGCCCCGGGAGTAGACAACATTTCATTGGAACTACTGACGGCGTTGGGAGAGCCAGTCCTGACAAAACTCTACCATCTGGTGAGCAAGATGTATGAGACAGGTGAAATACCGTCAGACTTCAAGAAGAATATAATAATTCCAATCCCAAAGAAAGAACGTGTTGACAGATGTGAAAACTAGCGGACTATCAGTTTAATAAGTCACAGCTGCATATTACTAATGCGAATTCTTTACAGACGAATGGAGAAATTGGTAGAAGCCGACCTCAGGGAAGATCAGTTTGGATTCCGTAGAAATATTGGAACACGTGAGGCAATACTAACCTTACGACTTATCTTAGAAGAAAGATTAAGGAAAGGCAAACCTACGTTTATAGCATTTGTAGACTTAGAGAAAGCTTTTGACAATGTTGACTGGAATATTCTCTTTCAAATTCTAAAGGTAGCAGGGGTAAAATACAGGGAGCGAAAGGGAGTGAGACAGGGTTGTAGCCTCTCCCCGATGTTACTCAATCTGTAAATTGAGCAAGCAGTAAAAGAAACAAAAGAAAAATTCAGAGTAGGTATTGAAATACACGGAGAAGAAATAAAAACTTTGAGGTTCGCCGATGACATTGTAATTCCGTCAGAGGCAGGAAAGGACTTGGAAGAGGAGTTGAACGGAATGTACAGTGTCTTGAAAGGTGGATAAAAGACGAACATCAACAAAAGCAAAACGGGGATAATGGAACGTAGTCGAATTAAGTCGGGTGATGCTGCAGGAATTAGATTAGGAAATGAGACACTTAAAGTAGTGAAAGAGTTTTGCTATTTGGGGAGCAAAATAACTGATGATGGTCGAAGTAGAGAGGATGTAAAATGTTGACTGGCAATGGGAAGAAAAGCGTTTCTGAAGAAGAGAAATTTGTTAACATCGAGTATTGATTTAAGTGTCAGGAAGTCGCTTCTGAAAGTATTTGTATGGAGTGTAGCCATGTATGGAAGTGAAACATGGACGATAAATAGTTAAGCAAGTAGAGAATAGAAGCTTTCGAAATGTGGTGCTACAGAAGAATGCTGAAGATTAGATGGGTAGATCACATAACTAATGAGGAGGTATTGAATAGAATTGGGAGAAGTGGAGTTTGTGGCACAACTTGACAAGAAGAAGGGGCCGGTTGATAGGACATGTTCTGAAGCATAAAGGGATCACAAATTTAGCATTGGAGGGTAGCGTGGATGGTAAAAATCGTAGAGGGAGACCAAGAGATGAATACACTAAGCAGATTCAGAAGGATGTAGATTGCAGTAAGTACTGGGAGATGAAGAAGCTTGCACAGGATAGAATAGCATGGAGAGCTGCATCAAACCAGTCTCAGGACTGAAAACTACAACTACAAACAACATATCTGAGTAGTATTATGAGTAGTATATTTGTGGGTTGGTTAGTACCTCCATGTATAACTGACCCATGCAACCCAGTATTACTTGTTTTTTTCCCCTGAGCATTAGATCAGATATTGAAGTGTGGTAACATGGACGCAAAATGAATAGTCTATACTGACCGGCATAGTCCACTTCGTGGCACAGTTACGACTGTGCAGAAAACATCAGATAGCTAACTATGTGATTTGTTTGCAACAAGACTGTTAGACACAGAGGGAAAACAGCAAGCACGTTGAAGTGGCAACATAAAAGGTACAAATTATCACAGTATCTGTACTTATTACTCCTAACACTGACTTAGCACGACGCTGAGTGCAATAGTTACAACATGCAGCAACTCGTCCCTCCTAACTTCCAGAAGAAGTGGGCTAAAACTGACTTCAATTAATGCAACTTTGCGTATAATACTGCGACTGAAGTTGAAAACAGGAGAGCCAAGATACCAACGTTAACTCAAAAACACAGATACAGTGCTCCTTGCGATCCACTGAAGTCGTTCCTCGCCTTCCTGCAGCGCCCAGTGCGTGACTAGAGAAAACAACACCTGCACTAACAGATTGTTGTCCACTGGCCATCACTACACGTACTGACGGTATCCATCCAGTGTCTGTTTACTCGGTAGTTGAGTAAGAGTCTTGGTCTCGGCTTCCTGAAGAACTGCTTTGCTTGGTATCCCTCCAGCAACTCCCTATCACTGACTGACACACTTTAGTCTCTGCAGCAGTGACGCTCACAGCAACCACATTTCTTACCGCAGCTGACTTCTGGCAGCACCAGTGTCATACACTCAAGAAGAAGATAGTTGGTGGCAGGGAAAGTAGTCATACCATTAGACACCGAACATCACGATCCCCATCGGAGCAATATAATATTTTATAACTAATATTGAATGACTATATTGTATAGTCTCATAACAACTTTTCTAAATGCATAAGTGAAGAATCAGGATCCAGAATGAGATTTTCACTCTGCAGCGGAGTGTGCGCTGACATGAAACTTCCTGGCAGATTAAAACTGTGTGCCCGACCGAGACTCGAACTCGGGACCTTTGCCTTTCGCGGGCAAGTGCTCTACCATCTGAGCTACCGAAGCACGACTCACGCCCGGTACTCACAGCTTTACTTCTGCCAGTATCTCGTCTCCTACCTTCCAAACTTTACAGAAGCTCTCCTGCGAGTCTCGGTCGGGCACACAGTTTTAATCTGCCAGGAAGTTTCAAGAATCAGGATGTTTGGCAATGAGATGGTACCGTCTACTTGCACTGGTGTTCAGCCAGGGCAGCTGTTGTGGTCTTCATTCCAAAGTCTAGTTTGACGTAGCTCTGCACACTTGTCTGCTCTGTACCTTTCGTCTCTAAATACGAGGTGCGGCTAGAAAAAAACCGGACTGATGCTGGAAAAAACAATTATTTACAATTTCATGTTATCTCCTTCAATGTACTCTCCTCCTCGGTCTCTCCATACGAATTTTCCACTGTTCATAGCAATGCTGCAGATCATTTTCGGTAAGTCCATACATTACTTCCGTCGCTTTTTCTTTTACTGCTTCGACAGTCTCAAATCTAGTTCCTTTCAAAGCTGACTTGACTTTAGGGAAAAGAAAAAAGTCACAGGGGGCCAAATCAGGTGAGTAGGGTGGATGATCTAAGATGGGAATGTTGTGTTTTGCCAAAAACGTCTTCACTGACAACGCACTGTGAGCTGGGGCATTGTCTTGGTGAAGGATCCATGACTTTTTTCTCCACAAATCGTTCCGTTTTCTCCGTACTCGCTCACGTAGGGTAGCCAGGACGCTAATGTAGTAATGCTGATTCACTGTTTGTCCCTCTGGTACCCAATCAATGTGCACAATCCCTTTGATGTCAAAAAAAACAATCATCATTGCCTTGAATTTCGATTTTGACATTCGTGCTTTTTTTTGTCGTGGAGAACCAGGAGTTTTCCAATGCCTCGATTGGCGTTTAGATTCGGGATCGTAAGTAAAAAACCACGATTCATTGCAAGTAATAACATTTTGTAAGAAGGTGGGATCACTTTCAATGTTTTCCAGGATGTCAGAACAAATCATTCTTCGGCGTTCCTTCTGTTCAATTGTGAGACACTTTGGAACCATTTTTGAACACACTTTGTTCATGTTGAAACTTTCATGAAGAATCTGCCTAACACTTTCCTTGTCAACTCCTGTTAACTCAGACACTGCTCTGATTGTTAAACGGCGATCTTGTCGAACAAGTTTACCGATTTTTTCAATGTTTGCATCAGTTTTTGCTGACAATGGTCTGTCAATGCGAGTGTCATCACTGGTGTCTTCGCGGCCATCTTTAAATCGTTTAAACCACTCAAACACTTGTGTTCGCGATAAACAATCATCGCCGTACACTTGTTGTGACATTACAAACGTTTCACTTGCAGATTTTCCTAGTTTGAAACAAAATTTGATGTTAACACGCTGTTCTTTCTGTACACTCAACATTTTCCGACGCACAGACAAAACGTCAACTACTTAAAACAGACGCCACGGGCAGACTGAGTGCAGGAGGCAGATGAAACTCGAGCAGTAGGCGGAGCGAGAGTCACGTGACAGGCCACGTGACTTTCAGTCTTATTGCATTCGTTTTATTGTTTCACCAGTACTAGTCCGGTTTTTTTCTAGCCACACCTCGTAAATATCGCAACATACATCTATTTGATTCTACATACTATAGCGAAACTTTGGTCTCACTCGTTTTGTCCCACATCATTCCCTTCATTACCGAATTACTATTGCTTGCTGTCTCCGGATATTTCCTACCAACAGAAGCCATGGTTTCTTGCATTACATCACACATCTCCAAAGATCCCATGAAAGCCCAGGTAATTGTCCCTAATAGCATAATTCTGCTGCCACTGGTCTTTGTCGGTGGTGCGATGCATTTTTGGAGCAGCTGTTAGTCTGAATGACTGCGTTTACGGATACGGCCTCCAGGAATTTGTTGCTAACGTTTTATGGTGACCCTCTACCTGTAACCTCCACCCTGACTGAAGCTGCTGTGTTCCATGTGTTCGACAGACTCAGTTAAATAATTCTGCGACCGTTTCGCTGTTTCGTGGTGTGGTCCTTCTGGAAGGACCTGTCCCTACTCTGTCTGCCACACCTACAACTACATCATGATTACTCTGCTATTCACAATAAAGTGCCTGGCGGAGGGTTCAATAAACCACTTTTAAGCTGTCTCTCTACCGTTCGACTCTCGAACGGCGCGCGGGAAAAACGAGCACTTAAATTTCTTTGTGCGAGCCCTGATTTTTCTTGTTTTATGTAGCTGGGTGCCAACAGAATGTTTTCGCAGTCGGAAGAGAAAACTGGAGACTAAAGTTTCATGAGAAGATCCCGTCGCAGCGAAAAACGGATTTGATTTAATGACTGCCACTCAGATTTACGTATCGCGTCTGTGACACTATCTCCCCTATATCGTGACAGTACAAAACGAGCTGCTCTTCTTTAAACTTCTTCGATGTCTTCCGTCAGTCCCACCTGACGCGGATCCCACACCACACAGCAGTACTCCAGAATAGGACGGACAATCGTGGTGTTAACAGTCCCTTTAGTAGACCTATTGCTCCTTCTAGGTGTTCTGCCAATGAATCGCAGTCTTTGGTTTGCTCTAGCCACAACATTATCTATGTGATCATTCCAATTTAGGTTATTTGTAATTGTAAGCCCTAAGTATTTAGTTGATTTACAGCTTTCAGATTTGTGTGACTTATCGTGTAATCGAAATTTAGCGGATTTCTATTAGTACTCGTGTGAATAACTTCACACTTTTCTTTATTCAGGATCAATTGCCACTTTTCGCACCACACAGATATCTTATCTAAATCATTTTCAATTTTTTTGTCATCAAAGATGGTAAATGACAGCATCATCTGCAAACAATCTAAGAGACCTGCTCAGATTGTCTCCTAAGTCATTAATGCAGATCAGGAACAGTATAGGGCCTGTAATACTTCCTTGGGGAACGCCGGATATTACTTCTATTTTACTCTATGAATTTCCGTCTATTACTACGAACTGTGACCATTCTGGCAAAAAATCACGAACCCAGTCGCACAACTGACGAGATATTCCTTAGGAACGCAGTTTTGTTACAAGGCGCTTGCGAGGAACTGTCGAAAACCATCTAGAAATCTAAAAACATGAAATCAATTTGACATCCCCTGTCGATAGCACTCATTACTTCATAAGTATAAGCAGATAGTGGTGTTTCAAGAACGATATTTTCAGAGTCCGTGCTGACTATGTGTCAATAAACCGTTTTCTTCGAGGTAATTCATAGCGTTCGAGTACAGTATATGTTCCAAAACCCTACTGCAAATCGACGTTAGTCATATGGGCCTGTTATTCAGCGGATTACTCCTATTTCCCGTTTTGGGTATTGGTGTGACTTGAGCATTTTTCCAGTATTTAGCTGCGGATCTTTCTGTGAACGAGCAATTGTATACAATTGCTGTATATCGAGCTACTGTATCAACATACTCTGAAAGGAACCTGACGGGTATACAATCTGGAGCGGAGACCTTGCCTTTATTAAGTGATTTAAGCTTCTTTGCTACACCAAGGATCCTATATTTTTCATCTTGGCAGTTGTTCTGGATTGGAATTCAGGAACATTTACTTCGTTTTCTTTCATGAAGGAGTTTCGGGAAACGGTGTTTAATAACACTGCTTTAGTGGCACTGTCATCAGTGACTTCACCATTGCAATCGCGCAGTGAAGGTACTGCCTGCGTCTTGCCACTGGTGTGCTTCATGTATGACCAGAAAATGTTTGTGTTTTCTGCCAGATTCCGAGATAGAGCTTCGTTGTGGAAATTTTTAAAGCACTTCGCATTCTTTTAAATTTGATGCTTTTTTCGTTGCTTATGCAGCAGTGATCTGACCCGTTTTGTGTACCATGGGTGATCAATACCATCACATTAATTTATGTGGTATATATCTCTCAATTGCCGTTGATACTATGTCTTTGAGCTGATTCCACATCTTTTCTATTCTTACATGATAAAATCGGTAGGAGTGGAGACTGTCTCTTAAAAAGGCGTTTAGTGCATTTTTATTAGCTGTTTTATATAGATGTATTTTGCGTTTCTTTTTGATGGTTGTGATTGTTACGGTATTCAGCCTAGCAGCAAATGCCTTGTGGTCGGTAATCTCTGTATCCGTCTGGAGACTGCCTATTTGTCTAGGATTCTTTGTCAGAGTATGCTTTCGCATCCATTCACACTTCGAGTGGGCTCATGAACTAATGGTTCAAAATAATTTTCTGATAAAGCATTCAGTATAGTGTGGGATGACGTTTTATCCCTGCCACCGGCTTCAAACGTATATTTTTTCCAGCATATCGAATGTAGATTCAAGTCACCACCGACTATAATTGTTTGAGTGGGGTACCTATTTGAAATGAGACTCATGTTTTCTTTGAACTATTTAGCAGCTATATCTTCTGAGTAGGGGGTCCGTAAAACGATCCAGTTAATAATGTTACCCTCAGTCCATCTCGTCACCACTCATTCTGCGCTCTTTGCACTACAAGCCGTCTGCCTGTGCAACCTGTCAGCGTCATGCTACCGTGCCCGTCATGCCAATATTTTGGCCTTCTTCGAAGTCAGAAATTGCATGGTAATGACTTCTGAGCCTTCAGTGTTCCAATCATCACCTGAAAAGTTTCAATGACGTTATACGCACCCAATAGCTATCATCATCTTCATCTGTAGGAATCTTTCCTTCTGTGTTGATGTGCTGTGAGTTTGATACTTCCTGCATATCTTTCTTCCTGTACAACCAGGCAGGGATGGAAAAGCCGACTGGTTAAAACCCATACAGATATTTTAATTTTGAATAACTTGTCTTTTCGGTATTTGGTTGGTTTCGGCTATAGGAGGTGCTTTTATTTTTTACTAACAACCGAGAAAAAAAGCGAAGTATTAATTAGTCATAGCAGCAATGCTAAAATTGTTCGTTTTTATAAACCTCTATTACAAAGAGGACAACTTTTACTCGTAAAATATGCATAGGTTTGAAATACTGCGTTATTGTACATAAATTAGGAAAGCGAAAAGTGCTGTTTTAATAACTGTGCCGACAGAAACGAGCGACAAACATCTGGCATAAGAATTGTTTGCTGTGCGTCGTACACTGTTGTACGCATACACGTGCAGCGTGTAAGACTAGCCGGCCGGGGTGGCCGAGCGGTTTTAGGCACTACAGTCTGGAACCGCGCGACCACTACAGTCGCAGGTTCGAATCCTGCCTCGGGCATGGATGTGTGTGATGTCCTTAGGTTAGTTAGGTTTAAGTAGTTCTAAGTTCTAGGGGAGTGATGACCTTAAAAGTTAAGTCCCATAGTGCTCAGAGACATTTGAACCGTTTTTTTTTTATTTTTTATTTTTTTGTACGACATGCCCCAGCTGGTCAATGCGACAGTTTCTCGCTGTTGTCGCAGGCCGCCTGTTGTATTGCAGAATGGCCCCAATCCCAGTCTGGAAATATTTTTAAGAAGTGGCTTAGCAGTGAAGTACAATGCTTCATCTCCTTTGGAAGATTCAAGATCAGTTTGCCAGTTCTATGAAATAATTGGAAGAGGAAGGAAATCATGGCAACAGTAATAAATGAAAAAAACTTCAGCACAGTTCTTTCATAGTATACCATAGAAAATAGAAAGTAACTGATCTGCTGCATATGTCTACATAATATGCCTTTATCTGCTTGTGGCCCCTGAAAACGGTCAAATTAACACGAAGAACAAAGTAAAAGTAAAACAATTACAGCCCTTGGTCGCGAAAATGAAGTCTTTTTGACCTAGGTTTCTGCCAATTCTAAGAGTGCCTTCATCAGAAATGAAACATTTGAAACTGGCATGTCACATATAAAACAAATATGAAGCGATAACGATTTAGTGACAAAATATTAAAATAGAAAAAATAGAAGGCGGGCCACTAAGGGCTGCAAAACATGTCGAGCTGTGACTAAAGCGTTATCGCTTGATATTTATTATATACGTGACATGCCATTTTAAATGTTTTATTTCTGATGAAGGTACTCTTAGAAGCTGCCGAAAACTAGGTAGAAAAGACTTCATTTTCGCGACCGAGGGCTGTAATTGTTTTAATTTTACCTTGCAACGGTCGCTGACAACGCAGCCATGTTTAAAGCTTTAAGAAAAACAAAGTACATCAACCTCAGGATCCACCCTTTAGCACTAACTACTCGTAATGCCCAAACAGTGGTATGATCACTGATTACAACATGATTTTTGAGCATTGTTTCAAAAAATTTGCTTCACTAGGAGAGTGCTGGTGATATTTTGTATTACTCAGCCGCTTATCAATTTTCGACAAAAGGATCGAATTGTGGACGGACTAAGTTATTCTTTATTTGCTTATTTAATTTAATATTTTGATTCTACGTATCTTGAAACGGAGAGAGTCAAATTTTTTCAACCTTTGTTCGATTTCTGCGTTTATTACAGGAAACATCAGGAATAAAAACTAGTTATTTCAGAGACCGGTTATTTTCAGTGATTTTAACAGTGTGGTCAAAGTGGCGTGGAAAGGAACCGATATAACCGAAAATCGGTTGTTTCAGCAATAATCGCCATTACTAATCACCCAACCGGCCACGGCTGGACTGTTCTGCTCAGCGCAGTTAATTTTATAAAACTTCCTGGAGGATTAAAACTGTGTGCTGGACCGAGACTCGAACTCGGGACCTGCTTCGAGTCTCGGTCCAGCACACAGTGTTAATCCTCCAGGAAGTTTCATATCAGCGCACACTCCACTCTAGAGTGAAAATTTCATTCTAGTTCATTTTATAGTTTGCGCCACGTCAAGGCGAACGAGGCAGGCGCGAGATGATGGATGCCAGTCGCACGCCCTGCTCGCAAAGAGGAACAACACCTGGAAGACAAAACCGTGACCGCGGTGAAATAGTCGTGAAGCCTGCGGCTATCCTTCTTTGTAGGTTGTGGCACAGCTGTGGGCGGCTGCTGAGGTTGGTGGAAGTTCGCTCAGCATAGAAGTGTGGGCGGAGGAGCTAGAGATGCGGTGACGTCTACTAGAATCTTCTGTGGAAACTGTGCTGCTAGTGGCTGACGTGTAGTGGGGTGGCGCCAGGTGTTGACCCGACTCGTTTCGATCGGCCGGGCTGACATAAGGCGTCGTAGTAGGCCGCTGCTGGAGCTGTGAGCATGCAGCGAGGATGGACGCAGTAAAGAGCCACTCGGATTGAGAGCGAACGGAAAGGGAGCCTACTGCGAAATGGTGGGCCATGGTGCCGGGGCCATTGGAATCATTACCGGTCGACACGGGACGTGGCCGAATAGTATGGACACAAGAGGCTGAGACTGTGGTCGGTGTCTTTCTCGGTGGCTAGAGGATGGTTGCTCTGGTAGGTACACAGGTGAGGGCTACGTGTGTCCTTAAGTGGTCGGCAATGATATTGTTCAGCTGGTTCAGAGTTGTGTGAAGTGAGTACAGTGTACAACAATTGGAGCAGGCATTGATATGACTGTTGGTGGCAGCTGGATTTCGCATGGTGCGACCGTGAACACTGTATCGGAAATTTGTGGTAAGTTCCCATGGGAGCAAACTGCTGAGTCATCGGTCACTAGGCTTACATACTACTTAATGTAACTTAAACTAGTTTACGCTAAGGAGAACCCACACACAAGCCCGAGGGAGGACTCGAACCGCCGACGGGGTGAGCCGCGCGAACCGTAGCAAGGCGCCTGAGACCTCGCGGCTACCCCGCGTGACCCGAACACTGTATAGTGTGTCTGGTGAGATGTACCTTTCTTGCACGCAGTGGGTGTGCACTGATGTCGGTCGTGGGATCTGTGAATTGTGTTGTGATCATTCAGTAACGAGTGTGGTCCAGATCGTGTACATACGGGGGCGATCTGAAAAGTAATGTCTGCGAATATTTTTGTGTGAAACTTCTTGAATCTTTTTAAGTGAAACAAAATTTTTTAAACTTTTACTTCTTTATTCTTCATATCTACATATTTAATTCTCAGCACTGTCACCATGGCCACAAGCACATTTCTCCCAACAAGGCACCAGTTTCTCGGTACCGTCGCTGCATAGTATCTAACGTTGTTGACAGAGCGACAACCTCACTTCTGCTTGAATCGCTTCACCACTATCAAAGTGAAGTTCGCGAAGGTGTTCTTTAACTTCTGAAAGCAGATGGAAGTGGTATGGGGCCAAGCAGGGACTGTATGGAGGATAATCGATGACAGTGAGCCTAAGGCGTGGGACAGTTGCAGATGTCGCAGCGGTCGTGTGTGTGCTCTGGCACTGTCATAATGAAAGACAGGGTGCTCCATGTGTGGACAGAGTGTTCTGCGATCGGAAACTCGATTACACACATCGACTTAGTTACCTTGTATACCGCCATATTACGCAGTACCATTCGGAGCCCTCTTGCGGCAGGGGTCGCAACTTGCCACAGGGAAGAGGGAATTCGACCGGGTAATACTGATGACATGTAATGGCTGTCGATATTGAGAACAGAATAAAAGCATCGGAGGTATTACTGTTAAGCACGTCCTTGCATTTGTACTGAGATCTGTATAACTGCTATGATATTAGAATAGTTAGAATTATAGTTATTTTGGGTAGTAATATTGGCAGCAGTGGGTATTTGATGGGGGCGTTGTTAGTGGAGATGGAGTTTATTATGAATGAATGTGAAGTCGGCAGGTGGTATTTGTGATGTTATGATTGAGTGATGGTTATTATTTTGTTCTTTTTTTGTACTTATGGGTAAGAGTCACGGAGTATTCTGAGTTCTACATGCCACTATTATTGCCCCCAGTTTCTCTGGCGCTGGAATGGTATTTAATATCTAACTGACTTACTATTGTACTGGACGAAATTTTAATTGGTGCCAAATCTCTCATACCAACGGCCTTACCACAGTGGTAACACCGGTTCCCGTCAGATCGCTGAAGTTAAGCGCCATCGGACTCGGCTAGCACTTGGTAAACCTGAAATAACTCGAACTGTTTGCGAGAATAATAAATACTTCAGCAACTAAGTGCACTGTAATGTACGATGGTCGTTCAATAAGTAATGCCCCACACTTCTTTTTCTCAGATCATACTTATCGTTAAGAGTCAGAATTTGGTGACAATATGCATCTACATGTCATGTCCATGTACTATTTCCCCAGCAGTCTCCATCAAGTTCTATGGCCGTATGCCAACGTTGTGGATGAGCATGTGTTTCCTGCTGGTAAAAGCTCTTGTCATGTAGTCGTCTCGACTGTAGGGTGAATGAGGCAATGATGTCCAGTGGCTGTGACAGGACGTCCCGAGCGTAGCTAATCGTGTATCTCTGTTTCTACATTTCCTGAGGCTGTAACTTTCGTTACCCATCGCCCAACTGTACTCCTATGAACTGCGGCACCGCCGTACACTGTACACAAACGTTTGTGAATGTTCAGCACAGTTTATTTTTCTGCACACAGGAACTCAATAACATCACGGTGCTTGTAAAGTGAGTCGTATGGAGACGTCATTTTGACTCTGTACTGCTGCTTTGCCATCAGAAGAACGGTTCGCACAAAACAAACATCAAATGTGAAGCACCAATAAGGACGTTTGTCTTTGTATACTTTTTGTAAAAATATGTGGGACATTACTTGCTGAACGACCCTCGTACTACACTTGCTGTATTTATCAGAATTCATAACTGCATGATCTGAACATACACCTACAATATTTTGTATATCAGATTGAATTTTATTAGTTTTGGTTTCTGCTAACGGCTCCCTTACAAAACTTCCGCTTGTTACGAAATGGGCCAGGTTTAATGCACTCGAGATAAGCTTAAATTGTGATTAGTGTATTCCGCGAAAAGTGTTTTCTGACACACAGTTTTCCAAGTTTTTATGATGGTGTCATTAGAGTCGCTAATTACCAATTAATCTGTATTTAATTACAGCACACACAGCTTTGTTCACACGGAAATACGCAGCGCTGAAACACTGCAGAGTAATTGCGAAAGAACGCGCTTGCGTAAATGACAGAACGATTACAATATGCAACACACACACACACCACACACACACACACACACACACAGAGCACGACTTCCACTTGTGCGAGGGTAAAGACCTCTGCTTGTTAACCACTCTCAACAGCATGTGATGAACTGTCACTTTAATTGTTTAACACTTATGTCGAGTGTGTACTTTTCGTTCAGACAGCCTCATAATGTTGCCAGCGTCCTCATTACGTTCGCTTCATATACATTTAGAAATAAACACTAAACTTCTTCGTCAAACTTTCTATAACTGTCAGACAGATCTTCTGTAGGCGGTGTAAAATTGGCTTGAAGCTTACTAACAAAAAGATATAGGGTGACAGTTGTTGAACTATATGAAGAAAACCTAAATTTGTTACAAACTACGTCGTCCACACACTTTATTGGACATGTAAACATCACTACAGATATTTGGATTTAGGTTATGACATGTTTGATATGCCTGCCGTCCTTGTCGATGATATGGCGTAGACAAATAGCGAAGTTCTGCATGACCCGTTGAAGTGTCGGAACATCGATGCTGTCGATAATCTCCTGAATGGGTGCTTTCAGCTCAGAAACGATTTTGAGGCTATTGCTGTACACCTTGTCTTTAATGCCACACCACAAAAAGGAGTTGAATGTGTTCAGAACCGGAGAACATGGCGGCCAATTGAGGCCTCTGCCAGTGGCCTCTGGGCACCCCAGAGCCAGAATGCTGTCCGCAGAGTGCTCCTCCAGCACATCAAACACTCTCCTGCTTCGATGGGGTTGAGCTCCGTCTTGCATGAACCACATCTTGTCGAAATCGGGGTCACTTTGGATAGGGGGATGTAACCATCTTCCTAAACCTTAACGTACCGCTTAGTAGTCACAGTGCCATCAAGGAATATCGCACCTATTATCCGTAGCTGGACATTGCACACCACACGGTCATCCTTCGAGCGTGAAGAGACTTCTCGATCGCGAAATACTTATTCTCAGTCTCCCAAATGCGCTAATTTTGCTTCTTGACGAACTCGTCCAAATGAAAGTGGGTTTCGTCGCTAAACCAAATCATACTAATGCTCCGCGGCCGACCGTGCAGTATGAACGTCCTGACGCAAACAGTTCAGAAGTTATGACGAGTTTATTTCATATAATTCAATAACTGTTACCCTGTAGAAGGCGTAACGTGAATAAAAACTTCTCTGCTAAGCAGAAGTGACAGTAGGAGGACCACTACGTAAACACAGTGAGAATCAATTGAATTTCAACGCACAATCTTTCCAAATTACGATCCAAGTTCAGGAGAGCATTCAAGGAAATGTGATAAGGAATCTCATAATTTCGGATTAATGATCTGCTTCAAATCCAGTTGAACAAGTGATGCAAGCACTTCAATGTAAATCTCGTACGTTTGGCAGAAAAAGACAAACAAATTGGGCAGATAATCTTCAGGCTTTGAAAAAAATGTTGAACAGCTTAAGGCACAAGAATACTGGCATGTCACGAAGTTCTATTCATTCAGAGGAAAAACGGAGACAATTTTGGAAGACCTTACAGATCTTCTGTAGGCGGATATAGCTGGGTATGGTTCTATAGTTTATGCCAATGAAAGTTGCTGAAACGAAGAAAGCACAGACGAACTGATTAGGCTGATAACTAATAAAATCGCATTCAGAGTCATCCATGTTAATAGATGAGACCAAATGTTTCATGGCTGCTACGTCGGCTTTTCAGAATCTGTAGCACAGCACACTCTAAAGTAGCGAAAGCTGAATATGTTAATTTTACGAAACGTTGCGGACGTCATCATGTGAAAAATATTAAAATGTGTCACAGATGAGATAATGCTAAGGCATGTGAAGACAAACAATGAATTTCGATTTTGCTTGCCATGCTTTGAGTAATTATCTACTGTTTATAACTGTATTTTTTACTCCAGATTGAAGAGGTTTTCAATTTAAATATGTTATTTCAATGGTAGTGTTTACATGGAGTGAAGAGTGTAGATTCAGAAATAGTGTGTGCTTTATAAGACCGACGCTGGTGTTCAGATGACTTTTCAGTGGACTTGGTACAGTGCAGAAATAACAGGAGTGCGGGAAACACTGTGTCGTTCTTGCAGTAGGATTGGCAGTAGGTGTATATCTTTGCTGGAATGGCATCGCTCAACGTCACGGCATTGCGTGTGATTATTAATAATAGGCTTTAGGCCACGACGTGATATAGTGCAGAGCAGCCCGAAGTATCATGCACTGAATGTCAACAACACCGCTTCATTTCATTTTCTTCGACTGTTTGTCCTTCACAAATCTGTTACCTTTGACTGATGATACCCTACAGCGAGGGTATTTCTCTATAGCATTGTATACAGACGTTTGAAAGCTGTGTACCATGTGCATTAAAAAGAGTTCGTTAATTTCATGACGGATTTTTGTTATTGGCCGTGTTGCTTAATGATGCGGTCAACAATTATCTACTGAAAATCAACTGATAAAATTGCTTATTGCTCAAATATGAATTCATGAAGTGGGTACAATTGATGTTTTAATAACGTACAATAAATCTTTTCGATCTATAAAAAAAGATCTCTTTCAAAAATATTATTTTGAGACTGGCTTTGGTTTCCTATATTGTAATCGACTTCATTTTCAGTTCTTTGCCTTTTTTATTAGTAGGATAATGCTTTGTTTGTGAAAAGTGAATTATTTGGTTTCACTTTAACTTGATATATTTTTGTGGAAATATTTACAGTTCTTACCTGATGTCTAAGATGTTCCGATTACAACAGTACGACGTTCTTCAGATTTATTTTACTTGATGTCCGTTTCGTTAATGATATAGTATTTAGACACTATGTACGTGTTTTGAAGGTATTGTTTCTGTGTCAACGACTTTTCCTTCTTTTTAGCTTGTGAGACGCATTTTAAAGAAACTACCAGAGTACAATGTTTTGAAATTTTGAAGGGTGTTCACATAACGTATTTTGACTTTTTGACCTGCTATTTATTATTATTATTATTATTATTGCTATTATTATTGTTATCGTTATTCACGTGTGGGCTTAATAGGACCACGCGAGGTACAATTAATCAATGTCTCTTTTGATGGTTGGCCTTCCATTGTGTACAAATTTGTTTCACTCTTTCGGAATGAAGTCTCTTTCATTCATCAGATCACCGTGTTCCAGTCCGTTTTCCGATTTCCCTCTGACTAACTTTCCATTCAAATATCTTTTGTCTGAATGACTTTCTATCTGTAACGTGTGCCTGAACTAAACCAGCTACTTTAAGATATTCCTTAATCGCAACAGTCCATGTAATTGGCTCAGTGTCGGCCCTACTTCTGCTTTCGTAGAATTCTGCAGTTTGTTTTGTCAACATAGTGGGAGTCATTTTTTAATGTGCCCGTAAAATTGAAGTCTACGCTTTCTCATGTCACCATGTATGTCTACGTATTCTTCTATTTCCTTATTACTTCTCAGCCTGTAAGTTTCATCCTCAGTAATCAAAATTACTGACTAATATTTTCCTAATAATCTTTCTTTGTTTTTAATTTATTTCTTTCTATTTAAGATGAAAGTTTTTGCTCCATAACGATATTCAGGTTTGATTACAGTGCTGTAATGCCTAAGTTTACTGAATTTAGAAAGTTATTTTTTTATTATAAATATTCTGTGTTAATCTGAATGCAGTTGTCATTTTTTGGCAGCGAACTTCGTTTGCAGGTTTTTCCAGACCGTTTTCTTGTATGACTTTCCTCAAGTATTTAAACTGACAATCCCTTTTTAGTTCTAGATATTTCGTGTTCTAAAACTTTGGTGCTTGTTTGTTGGATGTCATATATTCCGTTTTTGCGAATGATATTTGTAGTCCTACTTTTTCCGCAACTTCTTTGAGAATTACAATTTGTTTTTGAGCTGTTGTAATATCCCCAGTTAAAATTAGCAAATCATCTGCAAAAAGGCGAGTCAGTCTACTCTAATATTATATCTACCGAACTTGATTGACTGATCCAAATTTTGACTCGACTTTTGCTCTTGCCATTCTGTGATTACCGTTTCCAGCACACAGTTCAGCGGTAAAGGGGAGAGCCTATCTCCCTGTCTAACACCAATCTTAATATAAAATGGTTCAGAAATTTCTTCCATGAATTTAACTTTAGAGCTAGTGTCGATTAATGTTTCCTTAATCAGTGTTACAGTTTTATTACATAGCCCTTGTTCCTTTAAAATTAGGAAAAGAGTTTTACTATCAACCGAGTCATAGGACTTTTAAAATCCAGAAATGTTCATACATTGTTGTTACTAGAAAATATTTGAGGGCTAAGAATTAGTTTTAAATTAAGAATTTATTTGGGGTAGGATTTGCTTGCTCTAAAGCCTGTGTATAATTTTTTGTACATAGAAATGGCACTTTCATGCATTACTGCAGTGTATCTTATGTAATTTCCTACTGTGTGATCCGAGGCTATATTACGTTAGTATGAGTGGCTGCTATCTCCTTTTGGTTGAGAAAGCACTTATAAGACTTTATCGTTTTTCCAGATCATTCTGCAGTCTTTTTTGTATTATTTGAGATTTGTAAACCGTCAGTTCAATGAAAAATTTTCTTTGATCCAATGATGTCGTATTACGGTACTCAGGAGACTATTTTACTTCATTTATCATTCACATGTTTGTTTTACTGATCTGTTTGGACTATTTATATAATATTATAACTATACATTTGATAATAGTTCAGCTGCTTATAGTCTTCAAATTTCGTATGTTTGGCTGTGGCATTAACTCTTACGATCTGTCTTGCTTTACGCTTTTTTGTTTATAGAAATGGCACTTTTATGCATTATTGCAGTGTACTTTATGCAGTTTCCTACTATGTGATTCAATGCTATATTACGTTAGGATGAGCGATTCCTTTCGCCTTTTGGTTGAGAAACCACATATGAGACTTCATCTTCTTTTCAGATCCTTCTGTAGTTTTTGGCGTAGTACTTGACATTTGTAAGCCGTAAATTCAATGAAAAGTTTTCTTTGGTCCAGGGATATGAGATTACCGTACGTAAGAGAGTATCTTACTTCTTTTCTTTGTAAATTTCTTAACGTCGTACGTACAGTTATATGGAATATTGTCATCAAGTAAAAGTTAGGTATCAAGAATGCTTTCTAAGTGACAGTACTGGTTGTAAAAAGTGCAACCCACTCAGTTCCTTGTGCCTGACCTTGCTGAAGCACAGTTCACAGTTGTGCATGAGATACTTTTCTAATTACCATATAGTTACAATTTTTAAAGTTACAGAATAATTTTATTGGGAATGGTCTTTGTTAGTAGCATGACGCACAGGAAATTAACTATGATTCTTTGTGGATTACAAATTCGCAAAAATTGTCAAATAATATACAGGGGGTTCTTAAGTGTGAATTTGTTTCCAGTAATTAGCCTGCTTGTAGAAAATAATCATCCAGTTCCCCAAGTCAGTACTGAGAAAAACAGCATAAAGGCCTTAAATTTGCTGTAATTCATTTGAAAATGATCTACATGAATCACATTCCACAACTGCGACCGCAACTAAGAGCACTCAACAAAACTTCGTTATTGGGCAATCAGCGATCAGACGAATATTAAATAACCGTCAACACAGGCAAACCAAAACAAAGAGTATTATTAGTTTTCACGAGAAACGTCTTCAGATGGTAGGTGCTGGCCAAAAGGAGTTTGTTTATCGATTTGTGTATGCGGATGACACGTGGGTCCATTACTCCACACTAGCAACGAGAGTACCACTAAAGCAATGGCTGGAGGCCAACTGGCCCGAAGAAAAATAACAGGACATTAATTTAATTTTCCAATTGTTTATTGGGAAGGAAAAAGAAATCTTATCAGTAATCACCCTCGTAAGTCTAGTACAATAATTGGCATATACTCTGAAAGTCTTCTGTACCGAACGAACAAATAGGAACTGAAAGGAGGATCTGTTTGGAAAACTAAAGAAATTTTTCATTAGAAATGTACATCTAACCAAAGAGCTCATTTGGTAATGGTAAAAGTGAGGGATCTGAGTGGAATTGTTGCTACATCAAAAACAGAGGACCGTGCGTTCCACTAATAACAGAATATCATCATCATCTTCTACATCAGGGTTTGGGCCTTTTCCTCCATTCCATTTCCTTCAGAACTGATGACGCCATCTCTTCATTAGTCTTCCTAAAGATCTTTTGCGACTTGCTTGTATTATTTTAGTCATTATCGCATCTGTCATATGGTTTATGTGTTCTTCACATCTTTACTGATAATTATTGTGTCAGTTATATTTTGCATATTGAGTTCAGTTCGAACGTCATCACTCCTCTTTTTGTCCATGAAGGTAGATAAAAAATTGGTTCAAATGGCTCTGAGCACTATGGGACTTAACGTCTATGGTCATCAGTCCCCTAGAACTTAGAACTACTTAAACCTAACTAACCTAAGGACGTCACACAACACCCAGTCATCACGAGGCAGAGAAAATCCCCGATCCCGCCGGGAATCGAACCCGGGAACCCGGGCGTGGGAAGCGAGAACGCTACCACACGACCACGAGCTGCAGACCTTAAGGTAGATAAATTCACGTATCTAAGGAAGTACATATCACATTATTTTATTCTCTGATCAGCTCTCTTATTAAAGATCCAATTTTTGCTTCCTTATAACATACACTATGAGATCAAAAGTATCCAGACACCTGGCAGAAAATGACTAACAAGTTCGTGGCGCCCTCCATCAGTAATGCTGAAATTCAATACGGTGTTGGCCCACTCTTATCCTTGATGACAGCTTCCACTCTCTTAGGCATTCGTTCAGTCAGGTGCTGGAAGGTTTCCATGCGAATGGCAGCCCACTCTTCACGGAGTGTTGCACTTAGGAGAGGCATCGATGTCGTTCGGTGAGGCCTGGCACGATGTCGGCGTTCCAAAACATCCCAAAGGTGTTCTGTAGGATTCAGGTCAGGACCCCGTGCAGGCCAGTCCATTACAGAGATATTACTGTCGTGTAACCACTCCGCTAAAGGCCGTGCATTATGAACAGGGGCTCGATCTTGTTGAAATTTGCAATCGCCATCCCCGAATTGCTTTTCAACAGTGGGAAGCAAGAAGGTGCGTAAAACATCAAAATAGGCCCGTGTTGTGATAGTGCCACGCAAAACAACAAGGAGTGCAAGCTCCCTCCAAGAAAAACTTGACCACTCCATAGCACCACCGCCTCCGAATTTTACTGTTGGCACTACACACGCTGGCAGATGACGTTCACCGGGCATTCGCCATACCCACACGCTGCTATCGGATCGCCACATTGTGTACCGTGATTCGTCACTCCACACAACGTTTTTGCACTGTTCAATCGTCCAATGTTTACGCGCCTTACACCAAGCGAGGCGTCGTTTGGCCTTTACCGGCATGATGTGTGGCTTATGAGCAACCGCTCGCCCATGAAACCCAAGTTTTCTCGCCTCCCGCCTAACTGACATAGTGCTTGCAGTGGATCTTGATGCAGTTTGGAATTCCTGTGTGATGGTCTGACTATATTTCTGCCTATAACACGTTACGTCAACTGTCGGCGGTCTCTGTCAGTCAACAGACGAGGACGTCCTGTACGCTTTTGTGCTGTACGTGTCACTTCATGTTTCCACTTCACTATGACACCGGAAACAGTGGACCTACGGATGTTTAGCAGTGTGGAAATCACGCGTACAGACGTATGACACAAGTGACACCCAATCTCTTGAGTACGTTTGAAGTCTGTGAGTTCAGCGGAGTGACCCATCCTGCTCTCTCACGATGTCTAATGACTACTGAAGTCGCTGATATTGAGTACCTGGCAGTAGGGGTCAGCACAATGCACCTAATATGAAAAAAATGGTTTTTTTTCGGTGTCCGGATGCTTTTGACCACATGCTGCAGCAGGTGTAACGATAATCTTAGAGAATTTCAGTAATCTCTGTTGGGTTTTTTTACCCAGCGCTTTGTGTATAGTGCCACATAAATAGCTGATTAGGTGTACTCATTTTGTGCTTCATTGTTTGCCCCATACGTAATACTGCATCATAAATATTTAAACTTGCTCTGTAATTCCATTGTCAGTTTCCATCTTGACTCGTATGGACGGGCGTCCTAAAATCCCACTGATTTTGTCTTTATAATAGAGATGTACAGATTGTATTCTCTGGCTGTTTTACTTAAATATAAGACAGCATCTTGTAGGCCATTTTCTTTCTCATTTATAATTACTTGCCGTCAACAAAAAGCTGTGTGCTAACATCCAAATTGTAGTGTATATCAAGTAGAATGGTTGAAATGGGCACCCTTGTTTAAATTCTTGGTTTGTTTCAGTATTGTTATGTCTGCTGTCCCCTATTGTTAGTTTTATCTTGTTACTCATATACAAAACTTGTACAGATCTTAAAAATGAGATGCGGTCATTGTGTTTTTAAAATACACACAGTTTATTCGATAGTTATCAGATGAAGTTTCGTAGTAAATGAAGTTAAGGAAGGTTGTTATCTTGAATGCACTATGTTTTTCTATTAGTTGTGTCACAGTGAAGAAACAGACCAAACATTATCTTCCTTTCCTAAGACTGTGTTGGGTATCTGATAATATAGTATAAGCAAATGGCAACAGTCTTCTTCTCACAATACTGTCTTTTGATATAACACGCATTTCGAGGGCTTACACCCCTGTAGTTTGACATTCATGCCCCTTCCCATTCTTACAACCATTCTTCACATATATAATAAATTTTCCAGCACAATTTCAAAATCCAGTATTCTTATTTTGCAATATTTGCTGCATATTTTATTACTTCTGTATTTTTTATCACATCCAGAAGTCATTCCCTCCTTTCTAGACGTTACTGCATCCTGTAGCTCCCCTAATACTATTAACTCTACATTTCTGTATACTTCAGCCAGAACTACACACGTATCTTGCACGTTTGCCCAGAGTGTTCTACAGTGTTGTAACCAATTAATTCCATACAGTGTTTTTATTTATACAGTGTCTTTTTCTTATTTGTTTAAGTGTTTGATTATTTTCTGTGCTTGTCTTGCTTTCCTCTTATATCACGATCAATACCTGTAATAGATTTTTCTCAACTATGGTTTTCAACTTGGCTTACTTACCTTTTCACTAGAGGTGATTTTCTTTTATGATATAATCTCAGATCTTGATCGTCTGGGGAATTTAACATTTTTAAGTAGGCATGTTTCTTATCTTCAAGTGGACTACTTATTCCATGGCCCCAGTATTCCAGGTCCCTGGAGGTCATTGCAGATGATAACCCTTTATTGTTGCTGGCTCTTTTGATATGTTTTCGGTTTCTGGTATCGTTACCATGCCAGTATTTTGTGAGTTTAGTTCGTTTTCCAGTTGTTTTTCCTTACTTCTTGAACTTTCGACATTTCGAGTAACCACATTTAACACACTGTCTAGCCCAAGTCGCTTATTTCTTTTGCCTGATAAGGTCGTATCCAATATATTTATCCGACTTTCTTTTAGCAGGAGATTGTGAAAAATTTTATAATCCCCCATCATATGATACAGGTCTGTAGCAATGATACCTAGGTGGAGGTTGTGCCACCTTTAGCCCTTTCAGATCCGATACGCACGATTGTGTGGGTGCGGTTTATATGCGTTGTAGCATCATATTATATCGCTATTCAGTTGAGTCCGAAGTCACAGGAGTGTGCAGGAATCGCTGTTTCGTATACAACTCGATTTATATCGATATCTCGTTACAGACGGGAGATATTGTGTCTTAATCTTTGGTAATTTTCAAGATGGCGGGTCGGAAGGATGTCTGTTGAGGTAAATGTTTATTGTGCTTTATTTATTGCTTTTTGACATTTGGAAAAATGTGTTTCAGATTCCAAAAGGTGTACAGAACCAAATAAAAATATGTTCGCCACAATTATTTGAATACTTTCAAAATTACAATGACTGTAACATCCACACGCACAATTGTGCGTGTTGGGACTATTTTACCGGCATACGGTCGTTTTCGGTCGATGTTTGTGGTTACGATTCGGAACAGATTGTGGAATAGATAAGTCATTTTACTATTGTGTTTAAGCTTTATTTTCACAGTTCATTTGTTTCGTTTTAGGGCTTACTGAGGAGGAAATTCTAGCCATATTAGATGACTCTAAGTGGAAGTCTTCAGTAGTGATGACGAATTGTTAGATACAACTTGGACTCTTCCAACAGTCAAACCTAGACTTGGAGAAAGCTCTGAATCTTCTGACGAGGAGGACAATTGTAACAATGCTTCTGCAACAATACTACCAGTTGTTACAGTTCAGGACAATTTTCCCAGTCAATACAAGAGAAAGAGTTCTAAAAAGACAGTGGAAACACACCATCGTTTGTCCACTTGGAGAAAAAGACCATTAACCTCCAAAATTTTTGCGCACCCAGAGAGTGAGGTAGGACAGGAATTTAAAACTCCAATGAGCTATTTCAGCGAGTACTACCCAGAAGGTTTTTTTCAGTTAGCATCTGACTGCACTAACAGTTACTACTTTTCGAAGAAAGGGAAGTTGCTTCATACAAATCCTCAAGAGATAAAAAAGCTGTATGGCATGCATGTACTTATAGGATGCATTACATACCCTTGTACACGTATGTACTGGCAGAAGTCATTGCGTATGCCAACTATTGCTGATTTTATGCCTGGAGACAGGTTCTTCACTCCCAGAACAGCATTGCATGTTGTGGACACTAACAACATTCCACGTGAATCAGAAACTAATAGGTTGCGGAAAGTACAACCTGCAATCAATGTTGTACGCAGTGCTTGTTTGAGACTTCCACGCCCCTCTGAAAATGATTATTCCATTGATGAGCAAATGGTACCATTTACTGGACGCTGCACATTGTCTCAGTATGTTCCAAACAAACTGCGCCCTTTGGGAATTAAAAACTTTGGTTTGGCAACAACGAAAGGTTTAGTACTTGATTTTGAATTTTATCAAGGTAAATCAACTCCTCTGCCAGATGTTGGCCTTGGTCTTCAGCCATCTGCAATACTTCGCCTTGCTCAAACACTATCTCAAGGTGCAAGACTATATTTTGACAGATATTTTACAGCTTTTCCATTATTGCATCAGTTACTTGACCTAGGGCTGGAAGGAACAGGAACCATAATGAAAAACAGAGTGAAACCAGTTCACCTGACATAAGAAAAAAGGCTGAAGAGAGAAGATATGGAAGAATTCTGCAGGGACAATGATAAAATAGTCATTGTCCAGTGGGAATATTCAAAAGCTGTGACCTTTGCCTCTACTTGTACAGGATGTGAACCTGTAAGCAATGTTGAAAGATGGAGTAAACCAGAAAAGAAGTACATCTTAGTGCCATGTCCTGCAGTCGTAGTGATACAACCTGTGCATGGGAGGAGTGGACCTCTGCGATCAAATGATGGAGACCTACAGGACTTTCTTGAAGACAAAAAAGTGTACTTTAAAAGTTTTGATTCACTTACTTGATTTGGCTTGCATCAATTCCTGGTTACAATACAAAGTTGAATGCGAAGCCAATAAAGTACAAAAGAAAATGACTTCAGATCTTCTTGGATTCCAACAAGTGATTGGGGAAGTGCTAATTTCTTCTTCTTCAGGACAGAAACATGAAAGTGAATCCGATGAAGAGCCACCAAATAAGATGTACAAACCAGCAAACACACCATGGGATGAGAAGCGGCTAGACGGAGATCATCACTGGCCAACTGTTGATGATTTGCCTTCAGCTCGTTGCTGCAGGAAAAAAAATTGCAAGAAGAGGACGAGAACAAGATGTCTGAAGTGTAATATTTATTTGTGTTTGTCAAAAGACAGTAATTGCTTTCGTGAATATCACTGCAAGAAATGCCATAAATACGTAAGATAATCCCAACCCACACAATCGTGTGGGTTCAAAATTTGTATCAAAATTAAAAATTAAAATTTTCTAAGCAATTGGTCCACGATTCTATATTTTTTAGTTACAAAAATGCATTTATTTCAAAATTTTCATTTCAAGTTTGGGTGGGGGTCTGAAAGTGTTAGGTAACGTAGCACACCTGTTTTTCTTCTGTGATTGCCTACTTCAGCTGACTGCCTTCGCTATGGCTACTGATTCATCCCTCTAGGTTTTCTAGGGTGTCCTTGCCGTTTTTAATCACGGCTGTCTCTTTTTAGGAGGGTCGACTTCCTTACGCAAAAGATGCTACCGGACCATCTCCCTTATGGATTGTTCTTCGTATGACTTCTCTCCAACGAACCTGTCTGGTTTGGATAGTCCTTCCAGGAGTTTCAGCATAACAGCGGACAAACCCTCCGTCACGGTAAAACGGCAGAACTCGAAGAGGACCTGTGATTAGAAAACGTCTTGAATCTAATGTAGAGTTTATGGTAGCATTAGATAGATAACTGATTAGCCTCCCAGAAATGCAACTCAAGTTCAGAGTATACTCATTAGAATTGTATTTCATGGTATTGTATGTTAACTGGGGTCTAGAAACGACTGAGAGGCTCCGTCCCCGCCGCAGCCGCAGTGGTCCACAACCCCACGACGACTACCATAGTCCTCTTCACCCCTCCGCCGGCTCACACCGAACCACTCTTTCAGGTTTATTGTGCGGTTCGGCCCCCAATGGACCTACTCCCCCCCTCCAGGGAACAGCTCCCATCAGACTAGTGTAACCCCTGTGTTTATGTGGTAGAGTAATGGTGGTGTACGCGTACGTGGAGAACTTGTTTGCGCAGCAGTTGGCAACATAGTGTAGCTTAGGCGAAATAAGGGAAACCAGCCTGCATTCGCCGAGGCAGATGGAAAACCGCCTAAAAACCATCCACATACTGGCAAGCTCACCTCACCTCGACACGAGTCCTCTGGGCGGATTCATGCTGGGGACCAGGCACTCCTTTCCAATCTGGAAAGCCGTGCGTTAGACCGAACGGCTAACTGGGCTGGGCATACTCATTAGAATAATAGTGAATAAAGTGCATTGAATTAAAACGTGAATACCTTAATAAGCTTATTCACTCTCTTCCACATCGAGAATATCTATTTCTGTCTCTATAAAGCATATCCAGAAATATAAGTGATGAAAGTGATGTAAACGGTAAAGTGGCACGGCTCGAATCCCTCATACTGTCGTAGGAAGCGCAGGAAATGGGGTGGTTCGCCGTTGTTTATAAGCCACACACTTTGTTGCTGGTTAAAGGCACACTGCGTCGGAACGATAGGTCTGCAACGGTATAACATTGAGGAAAACAGTTAATTGGTGCCATTGTTAACGGCTGACTTGCCCACGCACACTGCTATTAACCGGAACTAGTTACATAACATGGTGCCAAAAGGCATGCACTGGTTAATACAAGAACGTCAAACTGTGAGCAACAAATACACTCATTGATATGACAGCAAATGTGTCTACTGTTTCACCGTTTTGATGGATCGTTCTGTTATATGAAAAATGAGCGTATTTGCTGCTCCCCGCTTGCCTTTCCTATATGAATCTTTCGTGCCTTTTGATGCTATGTTGTGTAACTAATTACGATTAATAACAAGCCGCTTGGTTTGAGAATGGGAGAGTCAACCAGAAACCGGTAACCACTGCAGCGGTATATTGTACATACATAAAAAAAGGTTTTGCATCACACCGGTACCCAGAACTCCTGAAGACAGACGTTGACTGTGGATATTGTATCGCAGACACAGTCCCTTTGACTGTTAAGAGATGTCACTAAACGCATTCAAAGATGTAAACAACAACGCATGAGTAACGCCTAGTAGACGGAGGGGGTCCGACAGCCGATCATTTCCAGTCATTCCCCCAGAAAGGAGGTACACGGCTCGTGTTGTCTGTAGTTCAGTCATGCCTAGACGGTCAATACCGTGGTTCGATCGTGTCCGCATTGTTACTTTGTGCCAGTAAGGGCTTTCAGCAAGAGAAGTGTCGAGGCTTCTCGGAGTGAACCAAAGCGATGTTGTTCGGACATGGAGGAGATACTGTCGATGACATGCCTCGCTCAGGCCGCCCAAGGGCTACTACTGCAGTGGATGACCGCTACCCACGGATTATGGCTCGGAGGAACCCTGACAGCAACGTCACCATGTTGAACAATGCTTTTCGTGCAACCACAGGACGTCGCATTACGACCCAAACTGTGCGCAATAGGCTGCATGATGTGCAACCTCATTCCCGACGTCCATGGCTAGGTCCATCTTCGCAACCACGACACCTTGCAGCACGGTACAAATGGGCTCAACAACGTGCCGAATGGACCGCTCAGTATTGGCATCACGGTCACTTCACCGATGAGCGTCGCATATGCCTCCAACAAGACAATCGTCGGAAACGTGTTTGGAGACAACCCGGTCAGGCTGAACGCCTTATACACACTGTCTAGCGAGTGCAGCAAGGTGGAGGTTCCCTGCTGTTTTGGGGAGGCCTTATGTGGGGCCGACGTACGCCGCTGGTGGTCATGGAAGGCGCCATAACGGCTGTACGATACGTGATGCCATTCTTCGACCGATAGTGCAACCACGTCGGCAGCATATTGGCGAGGCATTCGTCTTCGTGGACGACAATTCGCGCCCCCCTCCTGCACATCTTGTGAATGAATTAACTTCAGGATAACGGCATGGCTCGACTAAAGTGGTCAGCATATTCTCCAGACGTGAACCCTATCGAACATGCCTGGAATAGATTGAAAGGTGCTGTTTATGGACGACGTGACCCATCAACCACTCTGAGGGATCTACGCCGACTGGACGTTGAGGAGTGGGACAATCTGAGCCAACAGTGCCTTGATGAACTTGTGGATAGTATGCCACGACGAATACAGTCACGCATCAATGCAAGAGGATGTGCTACTGGGTATTAGAGGTACTGGTGTGTACAGCTATCTGGACCACCACCTCTGGAGGCCTTGCTGTATGCTGGTATAACATGCAATGTGCGGTTTTCATGAGCAATAAAAATGGCGGAAGTGATGTTTATGTTTATCCCTATTCCAGTTTTCCGTACAGGTTTCGGAACTCTCGGAACCGAGGTGATGCAAAACTTTTCTTGATGTGTGTATATTCGCGCAACTGAGGCGGACGAAATAAAAAAAAATAAATAAAAAAGAAACAACTTTCCACATACGTTATCTTTTGGTAAGGGCAACCCTCACCAATAGAGTGGTAATATCTCTCGGAGAAACTGGTGATGAACATTTCCTGTTGACTAGTCTGCCAAATAAAGCCGTATCAAACTCACCTTAAATTTCTGCACGCAACCTGATATTAAAGTGAACCTGATGCCTGCTTCTACGATCGCTCAACGATTTCTATCTTTCTGTCTACTGGTGGCCTTTGTGATAATTTATTATCGCAATATTAGTTAACCCCTGACTCAAACGCAAATAAAATGCAAGCTGCAAGTACGGATCTTCAGCACTGTATCCATTTGCATGATTGTACTGTGGCTTAATGGATCCAGTATTAGAGGCTGTATTTAACAGAGCTTTGGAACACTTGGACTCAAACAACGTGGAAGGAAAAGATAACATTTATTCGAAATTTCTAAAATCGAAGGGTGAATTGTAAACAAAACGACAATCCTAGTTGGAGTGTAGAATCTGTGAGGCTGGAGACATACCATCATACTATCGAAAAAGTATCATCCATGAATAACCAAAATGGCAAGGATATATAAATACGAGATCAATCGAACAATTACCTTAACTGTTCCTATGACAAGAACAACATACAGAAGAATGGAAAAGAAAATCGACGAACTATTACGTGTCGATCAGAAAAGGAACCAGATCGGCAGCTTTGACGGGCTTCGTAACAGGAGCAAGGCTTAAGAAAAATCCCGACACATTCATAGTTTTTGTCAATCTATTAAAAGCGTACTTCAGTGCAAAATGATGGAAGACATTCGAGATTCTGAGAAAAACAGGGTTAACCTGAAGATAAAGATGGGTAATACACAGCATTTACAAGGACAAACAGGGAACAATAAGAATGGAAGACAAAAAATTAAGTGTTCATATTAAAAAGTGTGTTAGGCAAGGATGCAGTCTTTCGCCCCTACAGATGAATTTATATATCGAAGAAGTGATGAGGCACTATAATAAATGTTTCAAGAGTGGGGTTAAAACTCAGGTGAATGGATATCGAAGATCAGACTCACTGATGAAATTTCTACGTTCAGCGAAAGTGAAAAATAATCATATGACCCGCTAAATGAAATGAACAGTCTAATTAATATAGAATACGGATTGAGAGTAAACAGAAGAGTGTCGGAGATACTCAGAATTTGCAGAAATGAGATTAACTGTAATAATCAACATCGGCGACCATAACGTAGACAAAGTGAAGGAATTTTGCTATCTTGGAAGTCGAATAACATATAATGGACGATGCGAAGAGGACAAAAAGGCAGACTAGTACAGAGAAAGAGGGCACTCCTGGCCAAAAGAAATCTACAGCTATCAAACAGCGGCCTCAATTTGAAACGCAAATTTTGCGAGAATATGCGTTTGGAGCATAGAATTGTATGATAGTGAATCACGGAGTATAGGAAAACTGGGAAGATTGAAAATCTAAGCTTTTGAGATATGGTGCTGCAAAAGTATGTTGAAAGTTAGGTGGACTGATAAGGTAAGACATCCGCAGAATAGATGAAGAAAGAAGAAAATGAAAGTCACTGACAGGAAGAAGGGGCAAGATGACAGGACGCATGTTACGACAACACGGAGTAACTTCCATCGTAGCTGATGGACCTGTAGAAGGTGCTACTCTGAGGAAAAGAGATTGGTTCAAGAGAAGAATTCGTGGCTGGCCGCATCAAATCAGTCAGAAGGCTGGTAGCGGGTGCTGCAGACGATGGCGTGAATTCTAGTTGACGTTAATTTGCTGCGGTGTGACAAAATAATTACTGAAACTTCCTGGCAGAATAAAACTGTGTGTTGGACCGAGACTCGAACTCGGGACCTTTGCCTTTCGTGGGCAAGTACCTTACCAACTGAGCTATGCAAGCATGACTCACGCTCCGTCCTCACAGCTTTACTTCTGCCAGTACCTCGCCTCCTACCTTCCAAACTTTACAGAAACTCTCCTGCGAACCTTGCTGAACCAGCACTCCTGAAACAAAGGATATTGCGGAGACGTGGCTTAGCCACTGCGTGGGGCGATCTTTCCAGAATGAGACTTTCACTCTGCAGCGGAGTGTGCGCTGATATGAAACTTCCTGGCAGATTAAAACTGTGTGTCGGACCGAGACTCGAACTCGGAACCTTTGCAGGTTACATTCCGCTGCAGAGTGAAAATCTCATGCTGGAAACATCCCCCAGGCTGTGGCTAAGCCACGTCTCCGCAATATCCTTTCTTTCAGGAGTACTAGTTCTGCAAGGTTCGCAGGAGAGCTTCTGTAAAGTTTGGAAGGTAGGAGGCGAGGTACTGGCAGAACTAAAGCTGTGAGAACGGGGCGTCAGTCGTGCATGGGCAGCTCAGTTGGTAGAGCACTTGCCCACGAAAGGCGAAGGCCCCGATTTCGAGTCTCGGTCCGGCACACAGTTATAATCTGCCAGGAAGTTTCATATCAGCGCACACTCCACTGCAGAGTGAAAATCTCATTCTGAAAATAATTATTTGTGCTGAAGATTTCTCTGTTTCCCTGCAAGCAATGCGGTTTGTCATTCACCTATCTGTCGACTGCTGTCCCGACCATGGCTGGCACCGTTCTATTTCTCCTCTAGCAGGGGTTCAGTTGATGATTAGTTAAGACTATCAAGAAAACAGCAGTTGGAAGCTATAGGTAATCGAAAAGGCGTCTGTGGTGGTAATATTTATATATCATTCCTCCCATTAGACAATAAATTGGTGACGTAACCTGGCAAAACGACTGTAACTGTAGACTTACGAAAGCCAGGCCCTGTAGCTTCGTTCTGCGGGATAAGAATACAAAATAGAAAAATTCAGTCGTACGAAAAGAGTTAAATTATAATTGTCCAGTCCTTGAACTACGAGAGAGAGCGAGGCGCGGAAACATGAAGAACTTTGTTCATTAGCATGAACGGTGGCGAAAGCCCGGGTAGGGAGGGCACTTGAAACAGCTATTCCAGTTTCATCTTTAATAGCGCCGTGTCTACTACGTATTGGACGACCATCAGTTTAACTACGAAATTAATGAATGTGAACTCGTAGATAAAGTTTACGATCTGCACACTCACCAACGGAGCGGTAAGTGGCGGCAAAATGTGCACAAAGCATGCTCACCAAAGCTGTGTCGGCGGCTGGTCCCGAACTCACGACCATCTTAGCTGCTCAACTCGGTTCACCTCGATCAACTAATCATAGCCGGGTGAACATGGCGTCTCTCGTCGCTTTTGTAGCCCAAGAGCCCTCGACACAATAAGTTTCCGCAGACAAGAAGAGGGCCGTATAGTGAACCAAACCAGCGTCGCCGTTATCATTAGCTTGAGTGTGCCGCGGTCAGAGCCCGTGGCCCAGGGGTTGGGATTGCTGAGAAGGCGGTAACTTCCACGATATCGGCAGATACCCTCGTGTGCTTCTGTGGCAAGTATCCGTGGCCTGAATTTGAAACTAACGGATGGATGGTGTCTGCCAGTATTCGCCATCTTGTGATGTTGTAGAATTAACCAAATAAGAAACCAGAAAATCGTCCGCCCCCCGACTTACGCACACTCCCTTCGTCAGTAGCCTGCACCATGCTGGCGGCCTGTCTTGTGGTCAACCCACGAGAAGTCTGCACTCTACGGACATTATCCAGAAAAAAATAGCCTCAAGTTGTGGTCTGTGGGCTTAGACGATGTTCGCGCGTTAAGTCATACGGGTAAAGTTAATACTTGAGAAGAGTTAACCATCCAGTAGCTCCAGTGTTTCGTAATCTTGTTTCAGGACCTGCTTCTATTCGTCGCAACTCTAGCCTCTCCAGTTTGATCGATTAGTTAGATATGTGTGTGTGTGTGTTGATCTAAGGCGTCTGCATCTTCAAAGTTAAAAAAAAAATCTTGAATAATACTTAGCTTTATGAGAAAGTATGAACTTCTTCAAAAACAGCATTGCTATAAAATGACGCAGGCGTTTGGATGGCAATACTATCCAAAGATTTTTTTGCCAGAACATCAAACATCACACTTAGAAGCTGATTGCGATTTTTAACGTTGACAGCCGCCTGAGTGTGAATCTGTCGGTTCCTGAACGCTGGCGTCGCTGTTTAGTAAACAGCATTACTAGCAACGGTTGTTTGCTGATTTTACTTCTGTCATGAATTAACCTATGTCACTTTTCTACATAATAGATAGATTAGTTCAAATCACCACTGACACAATTTTACATAAATTCTGCATCATTAAGCACTTCTGGTATTTGAGGAAAGGTGCATCTGTGTTGTTTAATTTGTGGATCATGTATATTGTAAATCACAGAAGCTCATACCGAAACACAATAGTTTTATGGGTACCACTTTCCTGAGCAGACTGACATTTCTTCCAATTGTCCTTTACATCCATTTTCCGTAATACAGGACTATTCAAAAAGAAGGAACAGATTGCAAACATTTATTTCTTCCAAACTACAAAAAATAGAAACACATTTCCAACGTTCCTGGGAATAGAAAAGTTCAAAATTTTATTCATTCAATGCGAGCACCGTCTGTTACACGGCAAATATGAAAACGGTGGTTCATTTCCTACCCCACACGAAGCAACTGGTCTCTTGTTATCGAATTCACAGCTACTACAATGTGAAGTCGCAGACTTTCATGAATATCATGAGTGTCAGGCATAGGGGAGATAGAAACGATGTCTTTTACGTAACTCCACAGATAAAAGCCATAAGATGTAAGATTCTGGAGACCTAGGAAACCACGGGCGATGAAGTTCATCTTCTGCTCCGCCTCTTCCAATGCAACGTCCTGGAATGGTGTCATTCAGGTAACGTCGGACGTACTTAGAGGTATTCAACATCGCATTGTTCCAGCTGTGAATTCGACAACGAGAGACCAGCTGCTTCGTGTGCATGGGAGAAAATGAGCCACCGTTTTGATATTTGTCGTATAAGACACGGCGCTAACATTGAATGCATAAAAATTTGAACTTCTCCCTTTCCAGCAACGTTTGAATTGTGTTTCTGTCTTTTATAGTTTGGAAGCAAGAAAAGTTTGAAATTGATTTTGTGATTTGCCCTGTAATTCAATTTCAGCGTCACAGAATTTAGTCGCAAATGTCTTCAACAGCGTTTGTAGTGTTTTCTAACTGTCTGCACGAGCTGGCGTTTACGCTTCATGTAAATGGAAATCGTGGTTACTGCAACATAATTCAGATTGTGCCGTTAAACAACACGTCTCAGGAGAAGTCTATAACTACTAAAAAAGTATGTAAGGCAGTGATTTGCGACACTGTTCGACGCTATGCAACAGTATAAAGCTGCTTATTTGCACTAGCGTGACAACAGATGATCCAGAAGGTGGAACAATAAAAATATGTCTTGCTATTTTGTTGAGCAACTGTCGTTTAAAAGTAGTTTAAAGGAAACCTCAACGGCGATTTAGTTTAAACATTGAAATTTTTCTGCTGAGTTGCAGAATGAAGTCCAGAGACTTCTTGCAAAGTACACTACACTTTTATCGCGTCTCAGCTTTCGCTTAAGACACCTTAATCCTCTTTGTCTATATGAACGGATAATTTTTTGAAACTGTAAAACTCCAAGATTTCAATTCGATGATGTGAGCATATCTGGTCATGTCAAACGATTTAATTACACACTCTAAGAAAAAAAAAGAAGAAAAAGCTCCACGAAGGAATTAACCGAATGCGACGGAAATCGGTAGATGTGCTGTACTAATGTTTATGTACAGTCAAATAAATGTTTACAATTTCAGGAAAACTGCATGATTTATTCAAGAGAAAGAGCTTCGCAAATTGAGCGTTGGTCCACCTCTGGCATTTATCCAAGCAACTATTCGGCTTGCCATTGGCTGACAGAGTTGTTGCATGTCCTGATGGATACCGTGCTAAATGCTATCCAAATGGCGCGTTAAATCGTGAAAATCACGAGATGCTTGGAGGCCCTGCTTATAATGCACCAAACGCTCTCAGTTATGGAGAGACCCAGCCACCTTGCTGGCAAGAACGAAGAAAAGCAGTGGAAACTCTCACTATGTGCGGGCAGGCGTTATCTTGCTGAAATGTGAGCCCAGGATGGCTTGCTATGAAGGGCAAAAAAGTGGATTATAGAATATCGTCGACGTACCGCTATGCTATGAGAGTGCCGTGGGTGACAACCGAAGGGGTCCTGCTATGACAACAAATGGCACCCCAAATCACCGATCCTGGTTGTCAGGCCGTATACTCAGTTTGTATCCATCGCGTTTTGGGGCGTCTCCAAACACGTTTTCCCTGGCCATCGTGGCTAAATTTGAAGCAGGGCTCATTACTTAAAATAATTCTACTCCAGTCAATGAGATTCCAAGCCGAAGACGTGTCTGGAGAAACTCCGGACAGCGGTGCTTACGAAAGGAGCTTGTACCCTAAATTAAAACACGAACAGTGAAAGTTTTCTGTATAATATGGTTAACGATCACGCTGTAGTGTTTATGAATCTAATTTACGTTCAGGAAAGCAAAGAAGTACTCTATTCCTGCCTCTGTTAAACACTTCGCATACATTTTGGAAACTTTCGTTCAATTTTACATGAATAACACTATGCGCTAACGGTTTTGGTACACTTATGCCATCCACGGGGATAATGGGGTGTTGAAAGGAGGGCATTCGAGTACCCTTAAATTAACCATTTCAAATCCGTTCTAAATCACACGGAATCTGAGGTAATGCGGGAAAAAGGCACAAGAAAAATAAGTAACAAGACATTGATTTCAAATTTTTGTTCTAAATTTCAAGGAATTACTCGGATATAAAACCAAAGAGCTTTGGTGTTCCATCTCTGTACATGAATAACGAGGCGTATCAAAGACCTTAAGGCGAATGTTTGCCATCGATGTTTAATTTGCGGACCTTCATGATGTGTACGTTTCGTTCTAGTGCAGTAGTGGTTGGAACCTTCTCCTGTATGGGAGTCGCGCATGTTAATAAACGTAGAAGGACTTTAATTGGTGGTATGCTAATTCCTCAAGGGAAGGATACTTTGAGTCCGTCGTAAGGACAAGGAAAAGAAGGAAGTCTACGATATATCATATTAGATCTATAACTGTGAAAGACTTTTTGGTAAACCTATAACTTTGATACATCAGTTACGAACAATAACATGAGGTAATTGTGCGGTATGATTCGCTGGAAGTTAGCAAATTTATTGTTCACAAACCAGTTATTTGTCTGATAATAGAATAAGGAAGAAAGAAGACCCTTTCAGTGACGCAGTACATGTTTTCGTCATAAATCGATGGGTAGCAATTAAAAGCTCACAATTAAATACGCTACAGTACATAATATTTTGGATAAAAATACGTTACAGTAAAATATGTATAAAACTCGTCTGTACAAAATGCATATATTTATCAAAAATTGTATTTTCAGCAAAACGTAAAGATCTCAAAGCATAAAATGTTCCTGTACAAAAATATTAACATCGCTAACAAGTTTATACTTTAGAAATTAATATTCATAACATACTACACAATCTTTGAAGGAAGGGAGACTAGAAAATGGAAACTTACAGAAAATACAAAATCATCCGTATGTGTATGCATAAACAAATATTGACACCAACAGAAAATACAACATAACATCTTTGGCACACAAAATCACAATGCTATCATTGGTAACAACCACCAACGGAAGGTTCTTCACTATTACTGTGATGTGCTCTTTGTTAGGCAGGAAGGGAGGTTGTTTGAAATCTTTAGACATTACTTCAATGGCAGAAGTTAAAAACCGCTGTCTTTAACATTTTCTGAGATCATCTGCTTAACGATGCAAAAAGTTGCCTCCAGTGACCACTACGTTAAATGAGAAAAGTATTTTTACTCCTCTCTACTGGTAAAAGTATTAAATAACTTCCTCTAAAACTAAATTGTCCTTGGCAGTGATTTCTCATAGTTCCGCACTTCAAATCCCAATAAAATTGTAGGCCTAGTGTTGTGATAGCTTTGATCGGAAAGGGAATGTACATAAATAATGTAAAACCAGTCTTGGAACGACATATTATGACAGAAATTGAACAGTTTTATTGCCGTAGTTGTAGCTTCATAATGCTTTCGTCGGTAGCTGTGTCGGCTCACGTAGTCGCCTGACAATTCGAGAACGGCTAGAGCTGCAACTAAGGACGGTTGCTGGGTGAGCGTTTAGCATATCTGATTGCTGTTGAAGGAATTCGTTCATAACAGCATAACGAATGTCTCGCATGGGGAATTTTTCTCAAAGGTAAAAGGCTCTAAGTTTCGTATGTCACTATTCGATATCTTAACCTAGGTGCAAAGACATGAAGGCATGGTTGCAATGGTATGAAATTCCTGGTGGGTGTTGTGTTTCTAGTAGGTGACGGTCAAGTGGAGGAAAAGTGGACTCACAAGTTTGCCTATCATAGTATGAGATCTTAATTGAAGTTGTAATTATTTGCGCTGTTTCTTACAAAGAGAGTGATTCGGCGATTCCTTTGGTTATTGTGTGATGATCTGTAATCCCCGGAACAGGGAAGGCAGAGGGGAAAAGAGAGGACAGTAAAAAGTGTTGTACAACACATTCTGAGCTAAAAACTGTTGAAGCATTTTTGACTTCGTAAGAAACATTGTTTTGAATTTGACACATTTTTCAGACACATCTATCCACAGTCGTTTTGGATGCTTTATGAAAGATTTTTGTGTATGTGTCTACCCTTCCTTTGATACCACACGCAGCCATAAAAGTACAGCTACCATAATGTATTTACCATTAGTGAAAGCTTCCTACACGAGATCAAGTGTTGAGATGGCACAAGTCCTTTGCAGCTGTCCGAGGCGAAGTGGAATACAAATATGGGAAGGTCCTCCACGTCGCAAATGAATGCCGTTACAGATCGAGTGTCGTGTCTGGTGAGGTAAGGTCATCCATTGACGGGGAGGATGACCAGCGAGAAAAATTTGAACTTGTTTAGCGTTCATGAAACTTTAACACGGAATTTGACTGGATGTGAAAGTGCGCAGAAATGGGGCGAAATAACGACTCAGGGAATAGATAAGGGGAAGAATGACGACCTGCAAGGGAGTCGGACCTCTTATGCCACTATACCACAAGTGACGAATGATGTATTCCGGAATATGATGCTAAGATAAAATGACAAAATCGGAACTAGAAACTTCTGAACTCTCCCCATTGCGAGAAAGCGAGATGGAACAAAAGCAAAATCAAATCGACGCTCATTTGCGAGGCGACGGTTCGACTACAGCAGATTCACCTCCAAGATATTTTGCCAGTAAAATTCCTTGAAAGAATCAGGAAAAGGGTGGTGCGTGTGCGAGGGCGTACTCAGTGAGAGACTGTCACCTCACACTCGACATGGCAAAGATCCTTGCAAACCGAGATCGCATCCTGCTCCACGAGAATGGCAGATACATAAATTGAGTATCGGCCGAATAAACCCACAACATGTGAAGGATATGGACTACTAGTAAGTGAAAGCCAGAGTCACGTGTCTAAAAACCTCAATGGTGTTTCGCCATTTATTGCAGAACTTATATGAGCTACCCCTTCTCTCTCTTAAATCCTGAGTATACTTTTCAATGCACTTGTGACTGGGAATTGCATGTACTTGGATGCTACCCCACAGGAAATAATCCTGGCACGTGGTTTTCTCCAGCAATGAATTTCTGTTGCCTGTGATTCTTTTTTGTTGTCAGAGCTCGAAAACCAGTCGACTGTGAATAAAATTAGTATTTTGCATATTATCCAGCGGCGTAACGAAACTGCTGAAATGTATTCCATCAGAAGCCACCCAGGACTGTGAAGAAGTCCAGAAATCATGTCTCTAACACACCTTTTCATAAGGAGTGACGAGGGAAGACACAGCTAAACTTTGCACGCGCCGCAGTAAACCTTATGGTGCTTCAAAGAGTACAAATACAGATGTCACACTTTCGGTTCCCGGGTAAAATGCAGAGTACTCCCACGCTAGAACGGGAACGATACTTCGGTGTGTTCTTCTGTGGTTCAGTTAATCCACTGACGCCTGATGTGTATGTAGCCTGGTGCAGCCTCTAGAGAGGCATAGCGTGACAGTGAAGGCGAGGAGCCAGGCGCCGGCTCCGGCAGGCTTCGGCGCGGAGGACGTCTCCGGCGCGGCCGTCACGTCCTCCGCGGCGAGCAGCAGACTGAGTGGCAGCTGCGCGGCGAGGCGCGGGCTGCGCGCGCGCACCAGCGCAGACAGCTTGCGCGCCTCGGCGGCGCACGCCTCCAGCTGCAGGTGCGACGGCGCGCGGCCCGGCGTGCGCGCCGTCACCACCACCACCAGCTGCGGGCCCACCCCGGCGTAGCCCTGCACCACGCACTCCGACACCGCCACCAGGCGCTCCAGGGCCGCCACCACCGCCCGCACCGTCAACGCCTGCGAGTCGCCGCGCACCGCCTGCACCGATAGCTCCACCTGGCCACAAGTGCAGGACACCTGTTTGTTTCTGTAGTCCTTTTACAAAATCTCTCCTTCCCGTACTCGTTGTATCAATCCTTTACTGCAGACAGAAGGTATTCTCATAATTACAGCACGGATTTTATACAATATTGAACTGTACATGAAATATGTACATGAATACATAAACAATATTGTTGAATTACATAAAGAAGGATCCTTTATTGTATGATTATATGATAGCGGAAAAAAACACTGGTAGCAGTTACTTCTGTAAAATATCTGGGAGTATGCGTGCGGAACGATTTGAAGTGGAATGATCATATAAAATTAATTGTTGGTAAGGCGGGTACCAGGTTGAGATTCATTGGGAGACTGCTTAGAAAATGTAGTCCATCAACAAAGGAGGTGGCTTACAAAACACTCGTTCGACCTATACTTGAGCATTGCTCATCAGTGTGGGATCTGTACCAGATCGGTTTGACGGAGGAGATAGAGAATATCCAAAGAAGAGCGGCGCGTTTCGTCACAGGGATATTTGGTAACCGTGATAGCGTTACGGAGATGTTTAATAAACTCAAGTGGCAGACTCTGCAAGAGAGGCGCTCTGCATCGCGGTGTAGCTTGCTCGCCAGGTTTCGAGAGGGTGCGTTTCTGGATGAGGTATCGAATATATTGCTTCCCCCTACTTATACCTCCCGAGGAGATCGCGAATGTAAAATTAGAGAGATTAGAGCGCGCACGGAGGCTTTCAGACTGTCGTTCTTCCCGCGAACCATACGCAACTGAAACAGGAAAGGGAGGTAATGACTGTGGCACGTAAAGTGCCCTCCGCCACACACCGTTGGGTGGCTTGCGGAGTATAAATGTAGATGTAGATGTAGATGTAAATACACACTGCTGGCCATTAAAATTGCCACACCACGAAGCTGACGTGCTACAGACGCGAAATTTAACCGACAGGAAGAAGATGCTCTGATATGCAAACGATTAGCTTTTCGGAGCATTCACACAAGGTTGGCGCCAGTGGCGACACCTACAACGTGCTGACATGAGGAAAGTTTCCAACCGATTTCTCACACACAAACAGCAGTTGACCGGCGTTGCCTGGTGAAACGTTGTTCTGATGCCTCGTGTAAGGATCGCCTATCGCGATTGCGGTTTATCGAATCGCGACATTGCTGCCCGCATTGGTCGAGATCCAATGACTGTTAGCACAATATGGAATCGGTGGGTTCAGGAGGGTAATACGGAACGCCGTGCTGGATCCCAACGGCCTCGTATCACTAGCAGTCGAGATGACAGGCATCTTATCCGCATGGCTGTAACGGATCGTGCAGCCACGTCTCGATCCCTGAGTCAACAGATGGGGAGGTTTCCAAGACAACAACCATCTGCACGAACGGTTCGACCACGTTTGCAGCAACATGGACTATCAGCTTGGAGACCGTGGCTGCGGTTACCCTTGACGCTGCATCACAGACAGGAGCCCCTGCGATGGTGCACTCAAGGACGAACCTGGGTGCACGAATGGCAAAACGTCATTTTTTCGGATAAATCCAGGTTCTGTTTACAGCATCATAATGGTCGCATCTGTGTTTGGCGACATCGCAGTGAACGCACATTGGAAGCGTGTATTCGTCATCGCCATACTGGGGTATCACCCGGCGTGATGGTATGGGGTGCCATTGGTTACACGTCTCCGTCACCTCTTGTTCATATTGACGGCACGCTGAACAGTAGACGTTACATTTCACATGTGTTACGACCCGTGGCTCCACCCTTCATTCGATCCCTGCGAAATCCTACATTTCAGCAGGATAATGCACGACCGCATGTTGCAGGTCCTGTACGGGACTGTCTGGATGAAGAAATTGATCGACTGCTGCCCTGGCCAGCACATTCTCCAAATCTCTCACCAATGGGAAACGTCCGGCCAGTGGTGGACGAGCAACTGGCTCGTCACAATACGCTAGTCACCCTTCTTGATGAACCGTGGTATCGTGTTGAAGCTGCATGGGCAGCTGTACCTGTACACGCCATCCAAGCTCTGTTTGACTCAATGCCCAGGCGTACCAAGGCCGTTATTACGGCTAGAGGTAGTTGTTCTGGGGACTGATTTCTCAGGATGTATGCACCCAAATTGCGTGTAAATGTGATCACATGTCAATTATTGCATAATATATTTGTCCCATGAATACCCGTTATCATCTACATTTCTTATTGGTGTAGCAATTTTAATGGCCAGTAGTGTATGTTCAGGAATATGCAAACAATATTGGCTAATTACTCAAGTATATGTGTGATGAAGAAATTATATGTAAAATCCAAAATTTTACTTATTTTTCGCTAGAAGATATAAGCTCACCGGTAGGCTAGACAGACATCCAGGTTAACCCTTTCGCAGGCACTATCAAACATGTATGCTCTGCAGGTACAGCGCCCTTACAGATAAGAGTATATACACTGAAGCGCCAAAGAAACTCGTACAGGCATGCGTGTTCAAATACAGGATATGTAAACAGGCACAATACGGTGCTGCGGTCGGCAACGCCTACATAAGGCAACAAGTATCTGGCGCAGTTGTTGTACCGGCTACTGGTACTACAATGCCAGGTTACCAAGATTCAAGGAATTTTGAACGTGGTGTTATAGTCGGCGCATGAGCGATGGGATATAGCATTTCCGAGGTACCGATGAAGTAGAGATTTTCCCATACACCATTCCACGAGTGTCCCGTGAATATCAGGAATCTGGTAAAACATCAAATTGCCGACATCGCTGCGGCCGGATGAAGATCCTGCAAGAACAGGAGCAACGACGGCTGAAGAGTATCGTTCAACGTGACTGAAGTCCAACCCTTCCGCAAATTACTGCTGATTTCAATGCTAGGCCATCAGCAAGTGTCAGCGTGCGAACCATTCAATGAAACATCATCGACATGGGCTTTCAGAGCCGAAGGTTCACTTGTCTACCCCCGATGACTGCACGACACAAAGCTTTATGCTTCACCTGGGCCCATCAACACCGACATTTTACAGTTGATGACTGGAAACATGTTGCCTGGTCGGACGTGTCTCGTTTCAAACTGTATCGAGCTGATGGACGTGTACAGGTATGGAGACAATCTCATGAATCCATGGACCCTGCGTAGAGCAGGGGACTGTCCAAGCTGGTGGAGACTCTGTAATGGCGTGGGGCGTGTGCTGTTGGAATGAAATGGGACCCGCCATATGTCTAGATACGACGCTGACAGGTGGCGCGTACTTAAGCATCCTGTGTGATCACCTGCATCTGTTCATGTCCATTGTGTATTACGACGGACTTAGGCATTTCCAGAAGGACAATGCGACACCCCATATGTCCAGAATTGCTACAGAGTGGCTCCAGCAACACTCTTTCGAGTTTAAACACTTCCTTTGGCCAACAAACTCCCCAGATATGAATATTTTTGATCATATCTGGGATGCCTTGGAACGTACTGTTCAGAAGGGATCTCCACCCCTCGCACTCTTACGGATTTATGGACAGCCCTGCAGGATTCACGGTGTCAGTTCCCTCAAGCACTACTCCAGCCATTAGTCGAGTCCATGCCACGTCGTGTTGCGTCACTTCTGCGTGATCACTGTTGCCCTCACGATTTTAGGCAGGTGTACCAGTTTCTTCGGCTCTTTATTGCATGTACCTTAAAACTTATTTCGCCGATTTTCAGGAAATATTAATAGTTTGCAGGTACATACAGGGTGTTACAAAAAGGTACTGCTAAACTTTCAGGAAACATTCCTCATACACAAATAAAGAAAAGATGTTGTGTGGACACGTGTCCGGAAACGCTTAATTTCCATGTCAGAGCTCATTTTAGTTTCGTCAGTATGTACTGTAGTTCCTCGATTCACCGCCAGTTGGCCCAAGTGAAGGAAGGTAATGTTGAATTCGGTGGTTGTGTTGACATTGACGTTTTCTGTGAACGTTTGGGCAGGCATTGTTGGTTATGTCTTGATTGGGCCCCAAGTTCTTCCACCTACGCTCAATGGAGCACGTTATCATGATTTCATACGGGATACTCTACCTGTGCTGCTAGAACATGTGCCTTTACAAGTTCGACTCAACATGTGGTTCATGCACGATGGAGCTCCTGCACATTTCAGTCGGAAGTGTTCGTACGCTTCTCAACAACAGATTCGGTGACCGATGGATTGGTAGAGGCGGACAAATTCCATGGCCTCCACGCTCTCCTGACCTCAACCCTCTTAACTTTCATTTATGGGGGCACTTGAAAGCTCTTGTCTACGCAACCCCGGCACCAAATGTAGAGACTCTTCGTGCACGTATTGTGGACGGCTGTGATACAATACGCCATTCTCCAGGGCTGCATCAGCGCATCGGGGATTCCATGCGACGGAGGGTGGATGCGTGTATCCTCGCTAACGGAGGACATTTTGAACATTTCCTGTAACAAAGTGTTTGAAGTCACGCTGGTACGTTCTGTTGCTGTGTGTTTCCATTCCATGATTAATGTGATTTGAAGAGAAGCAATAAAATTAGCTCTAACATGGAAAGTAAGCGTTTCCGGACGCATGTCCACATAACATATTTTCTTTCTTTGTGTGTGAGGAATGTTTCCTGAAAGTTTGGCCGTACCTTTTTGTAACACCCTGTACATAGGTAGTGTAAATCTCAAGTTAAAAATTTTTCTAATCACAAATGTAAAAGTTCTCATTGTTGTTGTTGTGGTCTTCAGTCCTGAGACTGGTTTGATGCAGCTCTCTATGCCACTCTATCCTGTGCAAGCTTTTTCATCTCCCAGTACCTACTGCAACCTACATCCTTCTGAATCTGCTTAGTGTATTCATCTCTTGGTCTCCCTCTACGATTTTTACCCTCCACGCTGCCCAGGGTAAACTTGGAACAGAGAGGATGGAGCAGGTCTGATGTTCTCTTTCGTGGTAATCAGAAGCTGCAGCCACTGTGACGGCAAAGTGTGATAAGGATTTTATAAAGAGTATTATTGAAGACACGTTCTGTGCGTGCTGGAACGTACGATCAGCTTTCCGCCGGCAATACGCACAATGCGTTCCTCCCTTTAGCCGGCCGGGCAGGCAGGACGCTGGGTCCTAGCAGCCGCAGTTGGGTGAATTCTTAATCAATTTACCTCCGCTACAGAGGAATGAGGCAGATGTGTCTCCTGTTGAAGCATGTAGGTCACAGTGGAACTGGATGCCCGGTTAATATAGTTTTCCAACTGTTCTATTGCCATGCACAGTCTTCTGTCTGGCAGTGTCTATACGTAAAAGGTAAACATTAATAAAACTTTCAAATTGCACGAACGGATTCCTGGTTGGAAATGGAGAAAAAAAGTCCTATGAACATGTGTCCGGAAGAGCATCGTTGCCACGGCAGAATGACTCCTGCTCTCACTACGTGCCATGTGTTCCTTGTGTGTTGCAGGCTGTATAAGCAGCAGAGTCATCCGACATTCATGTCGTCAGCGCCTCGAGATGGTGTCTGTATACGACCAAGCAGATGCAAACGGTATAGACGCACCATGGCTGTACCAAAACAAGTACCCTCAGGGACACCAACCACATCACACAATATTTCAAGACTTTTTCTGGGCGACTGTGTGATTATTTGTCCTTTCAGACAGACGAACATGGAGGGAGGCGGTGAGCTGTGGGTACACCAGATTTAGAGGACCGGGTTCCACAGGATACTGAGACGAGCTCTACTACAAGCTCTGGGCATGTGGATAGCGCCAACAAGGTGCAATCCAATGTACAATTATATGTACTCTGCAATACAATAGCTTCTATTCCATCACCTGATGGAGAATATTTTGAACATCTTTTGTGACATGAATGCAGTGCAGCTCTGTACTGTTTGAAGGGACGATCTGTTGTCGTTGCGTGCACATCGTCCATTTCATGTTCATGGGACCTTTCTGCTCCAGTTCGAGTCAGGAATCTGTCCCTGCAATTTGTTGGTTTTATTAATGTATATAAAAGGCAATGTTCTCACTGATACACTCATTATCTCCCAGCCAAACCACCAGGTGTATAAACTTCAAATTTGGGAAGGATGTTGATCTTACCCTGTAGACGTCGTTTAAGAAAGGATTTTTCGAAATTCCACCCCAAACGGGATGAAATAGGGAATGAATTTTATTTGAGAATATGTCGCTATTAAGTCAAGTTTGAAGCTAAACCTACGAAAACTGGTACTCGGTTTCTGGGTCAGAAATAATGAAAACCGAGTTTCAGCATTTTTGGAAATTTAACCTCTATACGGGTGAAATAGTGGGTGAAATTTTTTAAAAATGAACCACTATTAAAGAACCACTAAATCATATTAAAGCTACAGTTATTAAAATTGTTATTTAACTTCTGGATTACAGATAGAGAATTGGCATTCCTGTGTTTTTGGAAGTTCAATCCTTATGGGGTGAAATAGAGGATTAAATGTTTTGTGAAATCGCTCTCTGTGGAAGCATTTTTAAAGCTAAATGTTAGAAAGTTGTTGTTTGACTTCTCGGTTGGAAATGAAAAAGTACGTGTTTCACTGTTTTTTGAAATTTAACTCCAAAGGGAGTGAAATAGGTGTGATAATGTTTTATGAAAATAATTCGTTACATTCAAAAATTTTTAAAGGTAAATCTGTGAAATTGGTAATTCACTTTTCGGTTAGATAAAACAAATATGTGTTAGCGGATGTATATTTCTATGGAAATACAGCCACAAGAACGAAAAAGGCCTGATTAACAAAAACCTTGGAGTCTAGTTACCATAACAGTTTTTCGTTCAGAAGTACATTCGGAAAAAGACATGCTTCTATGGTCTTAATTAGTGCGAAAAGTTAAGAAGATGTTGCAATTTGCGAACAACATAAAAATTACATTAAAGGAAAAGAAAAAATTATGTGAAGATCATATAATTTACTCGAGGGAAGGAGGTGGCGCTAAACTAGTGTCTTTATAAATGGTAAAAGATCGCGCAACTTCACAATTCAACGGTGCATATTAATTGTGCTAGAAATATTATCTTTAGTGGCTTGTAAAATTTCACCATAAGATAAGCGAGACAAATTAACAAGATTTGAGTATCCAATTTACTTATTCGGCACAGATTGCAGTTTCCTGGAAACCACACAACCCTATTCACCTGATACGTCTGTTACCTTACAAAATGCATCTTCTGATATTCCCACAGTCACCTGGAGAGGCATAAATGAAGCCTCCAGTTTCTTGATACTGTCGGGAACGGAGATAAAGTGACTCTCGATGTATGAAACTGAACTGGATTTGGAACTGCTGAATGCTGACGGAGCCGTATACGTAACATGGAGTAAGTTTGTATAAAATACGTAAGTGATTTCCATGCCTTCTGAAAAAAAACTGAGCTCCATCTGTGTATGTGAGTAAAATTTTTTTCTTATTTTTTGCCATCTGGCTGTAGTAACTTAAGCCCATCATTTACGAATCGTTGAAACGTCTTTTGCCTCCAAGGATTTTCAATAAATTAAGTAGTGTGTAGATGGAGCCTCAGAGTCCAACTTGCCCATAATTACATTAGCGATGAATCGTTCTACAGAATCCGTCGTCTCATCAGCAGAATCCTAAGTATGTGATTTGCCAATGTCAGCCCTGAGTTTTTCTAATTTATCAACATAACAAGAATCCACGTAACTCTTCTTCATAGTGGATTTGTCGGTAATGTTGGGGTTGCCGTATTTCTGTGTGAAATGTTTAAATTGAGGTACCTGAAGTTTGTTCCAGGATATGTTCCCTGGGCCAACGCAACACACACTAGATGATGGTGGCTGTCGCTACAGCTGTGTAAGTAGAATCTGTTTCTGCAAAGAAATTCCTAACATGTAAGTTGATTCGTAAATGTTGTTCTTTGTATGGAAATTCATGTTTTCAGCTTTGAAAACAACGAAGACGCAACCGGTCCCATGGTTTACTTAAACGAAACTGACTATGAAGCGTTTGAAACGAGTCATTGTTGTCTACATCTAACTTGTACAATTTAGCTTTGAGTGTAACGCGATCGATGACAGTATGAGAAACATAATTATAAAACTTAATCTTTTTGCCTTTCTTGTTGTTTAACAAAACTGTATGGAACTTCCGAAACTCTATACTAATTCCGGAATAATATTAAAACATCTAAAATTACCTACTGTAGTGTGAATTGCATTGCACCTCAAATATATAATTTAAAATTTTGAAATGAGAGTTCTTTCAGTGTAATTCGTCATATTTCAGTTTTTCTCATTACTGCGTATGAAGGGACAGAATACGTAATTACGTAAGATCTGGGCTCTGCTCATAATAAATCGATATTTAGTCTCTCTTAAAAGTTATCAAGAGCATTTCCTCCGCTGTTTTGATACATAAGTGCACCGGAGAAGCAATGTAGTCATTTTTGAGGGGACTTTTCGATAGCACTGCGTAACTTCTATGAGGAGTGCTACTGTCGACAGCAGTAAGACGAAGTAAATGATACCGCTTACGCAGCGCTAGTTCTCTGGAACCTTAGGAGATGAGTGTGCTTTTGTCGGGCAGGGGCATTGTCTTGTGTTATATTCAACAATGTCCAAACACTAGCGGTCACCCGCCAATTACGAGTTCTGAAAGTATTATGTCGGTTGGTATAGTGAGTAGTCATTCGTTTTTTTTTCGTGGAAGGTTGTAAGTGTACTGCCATATCGCTGGTTGAGTTGTAGAGTATCTTTGGGGGCAGCCGCGTCTAGAGAGTCGAGCGCGGGACACGGACCTGTTATGTTGTGTAGTGTGTAGCTCTGCATGTAAGAAGCATTGTTAGTATCCAGGCTGAAGTGTTGCTACAAGTGCTATTAGAGTAAAGTGATTAAATATGGAAGTAATTCAGAGCAAAGTGCGTTAAGATGTAATTAAAAATGAGCAGTGCCGCCGATCACGTATTTGTGTATCCTCTCGTTGCGTGTCGCTCAGTATTAATCATCCGCGCCGTATTCAGCTTCTCAGAATAAACTGATGTGAATCAGTAGAAATTAGTTACCACAAAAGAGTGCAATCAAGTGCCAGTGTCTCGTAGCGAGCGTGAGAACGTGCGTTCGATCATCGCGTTTCCGCATTATCAACAATCAGCCGCGCCGCGACGGTTACCCGCACGCTCGTACAAGTGAGAACTAAAAAATTAACTTTACAAACAGTGTTATGTCATTACTAGTGCCAAGGAGGACTATTACCGGGTATCTGTATGTGTGGCGAGCGTAAGAACTTTCCTTCGATCATTCGGCTTTCGCATCACCAACAAACACCTGCGTCGTGTCGGTTACGCTTACTCTCGTCCGAATGATAATTTGGACTGTTAATCATCAAGATTGTTAATTGGGATAAGCATTTACGATTTAGAGTGTAAACAGTGCAACCTGTGGTTTCCATACCGTCTCAGAATATAGATGTTCATACCAGACATCGGAGCCCGCATCTCGTGGTCGTGCGGTAGCGTTCTCGCTTCCCACGCCCGGGTTCCCGGGTTCGATTCCCGGCGGGGTCAGGGATTTTCTCTGCCTCGTGATGGCTGGGTGTTGTGTGCTGTCCTTAGGTTAGTTAGGTTTAAGTAGTTCTAAGTTCTAGGGGACTTATGACCACAGCAGTTGAGTCCCATAGCGCTCAGAGCCATTTGAACCATTTTTGAACCAGACATCGGACAGTGTTATGCTTTAACGTTGAGTGGCTCCCCTAAACCAGCTTGCATATTTCGATAGATAACTTCAGGCAAGCCAGCAGCAGTGTGGAGCAGAAAAATACGACCGCCGCGGGATTACCAGGTACGTGGTGTGGACAGGCCGCACGGTCCCGGAACGAGAAGTCAGTTTAAAGGGTCCCCCACCCGCTAGTACTCCCGGGTGTGTTACAAGGTGTACGTAATTAGATATGAAACCAATGGACGAAACAGTATCGTCATTCTCTCTGTAGCTTCCAGCGGTGGATAACATTATTGTATGAACAGTTATGAAAAACTACCCTGTACAACTGTATTGCGAAATATTCATTCGGAGAACCAATACAGCAGTAGCAAAGTTCAGTGTGAAAGTGGAATAAATGTAACTGTTAATATGAGCGTGGTGATGTCTAGATATTGTTGGGATGTGTGTTATGTAGAAATACCAGTATACGAATTAAAAGATCTGTGGTGTTATGCTTTCAAATAAACTTCGTTCCAACTAAATTTTATGAACGTTATCCTCCTCATTATCATTATCATCATCGTCATCATCATCGTAATCCTTCCAAGTATTGGGCCTCTTGACCCTTACAATCTCTTCGGGAACTGCTGCTGCCATTTTTTCATTTGTTCAGCTAGCGAACACCTTTGAGTTGGTAATACTATAAGGGTTTTGTTTAATACAGAAAATTGTAATGTTGTTAGTATTTTGGCTGTGACGCAGAAAAATAAAGCTTCAATAGCGTCTTTGTTATAGTGGGCAACATCTCTGCCAAAGAGGTTGCGCTGCGAGAGACTTAGTAGAACCTTTTCTCGTGATGGAGTGCACACTTGGAGGGAGAGAGAGAGAGAGAGAGAGAGAGAGAGAGAGAGGGGGGGGGGCGGGGGGAGGAGGGTTGTATCTTGTGATGGAGTAAGATCCTTTTAGGTTATGCTGTGTGGCAGAAATAATTTTCTTCGTTTATGAGTAGATATTTTGTAAATTCAGTCAGAGGACTTAAAAAGATACTTTAGTAACGCATTTTCCGAGACATAAAAGTGTAGTAAATAATTCGGTCAGGGATCTAGAATTTGAGTTTTTCTTATAATAATGTAAAAATGCGTCATTCACAGATTTTTTTTTCAAAGGTGGATGTCATATTTGTTTGTAAGAAAGTAAAGAGGATTTGTTCAGGTTGCTTCATCATTAAAGTGAATTTTTAATATTTCAAGTGTTGAAATATTTTGTCTTAGTGATTTAAAGTTTTGTTTATACAGTTACTTTATTGTTCATTCATTTCAACATTCGCCTCTTTATTTCAAGTTTCACATATAAAATTTTGCTTTCCCGAGTTTCTCAGTGGCATAAATTTAATTGACAATAATCATTGCAGTAATGAGATTTATTAGCACAGAAATTTTGTGGATGCCTCTATAGTTTAAAGCATGCATTGCACATCGCGTCGCTAGTATTTTGAATGTTTATTTCTTAACTAGCATAGCATAGGCAGCCACAGTGGTTGGGAAATAGCAGAAGCACAGCATTAATTCACTGTGCAAACAGATAGGCCATTTATAATTTACATGTGATGCAATTACCATTTAACAGTGACATACTTTTCAGATATGGAATTTTTGTAGTTATTTATATTTCACATTTTTCTCTCAGTCAGACTGCTTATATCATTGTTAACAGGGCCGTTGTCTTAAATTTAACAGAGCAGACTGTTCTCTCGCCATGAGCGTTGCAGTATGCAGTACGCAGTTTAATGTTGCAATTCAGATTAACTTTTCCATTACTGATCACTTTCCAAGAGCTGCGATATTACTTACAAAACTAAAGACGAGCTTAATTGTTTCTCTAATAATGAGTTCAACTTCACATTACCACACAGAAAATACCAATAAATATAACTATAAATTACGATACAACAAAAACTAATCAGCCACTTTCACCTAGCAGCAGCTTGTCCACTATGAACTCAGCGCTATTTTCTGACATTTTCTTGGTAGACAGATTAGTGCTCCCCTTTTCTCCACTACGGTACTTTCTTTTTGTTTATTGCTATTCCCGCTGCGCATTTCATTTACTAACAAACTTTGGCCGCGGAATACTCTGGCGTTTGCGTAGAGTTGTCAGCGTTAACAGACAACCACCACAGCTTGAATTTTTTAAAATGACATCATACTCGCCAGTGTCTAGAGAAATTATTTATTTCACAGTTGCAGTTTCGGCCTTTGGGCCATTTTCAAGTGGTACTGCAAAAGATTGTGCTTCAGCACATTTTAGATTTTAAAATCCTCCGACATGTACACATCATCGTCAAAAATAGACCTTTTCACTGTAGAAGTACAGTAAACTAAGGCCGTTGGCGCGAAAGTACATTCCCAAGTGGTGACTGCCTTTGCAGTCTTATTTACTTGTAAACTGTTTGTTAGAACATTAATTTGTAGCGATTTACGTGAATGATGTTAACATTGGTAACATTTCACGTAATTTCCATCATTTCACGGGATACATAGCTTCACACTCGTCTGATTACTGTGTATCTGCGGTGAGAAAATCTATTTTTGTCAACAGAAAATATGATGTCCTTCAAAATTTCAACTTGACTATGAACCCCTGTCATGAGGAGTTAATCAGTTGCTTGAAATAGCCTCAAAAATGTGGGCGGTAGACCGACGTATCCGTTACGACAATGAGGCGAAATTTAGCTTTACGGCAGCAGACAACCGACCCTTGTGCCTTTTCTAACAGCACGACGTCGCCTGCAACGCATCTCTTGGGCTCGTGACCATATTGGTTGGACTTTATACGACTGGAAAACAGTGCCACGGTCAGAAGAATCCCGATTTCAGTTGCTAAGACCCGATGGTACGATTCGGGTGTGGCGCAGACCCAACGAAGGTATGGACCCAAGTTGTCAATAAGGCGCTTTGTAAGCTGGCGGTGGCTACATAGTGATGTTGGCTGTGCTTACATGGAGCGGAATGGGTCCTCTGGTCCACCTGTACAGATCTTCGACTAGAAATGGTTATATTCGGCTATTCTGAGACCATTTGCACCAAACAACGATGGAATTTTTTTGGATGAATGATTTGGCCGCAGTGATCGTCCGACATAATCAAGAGGTCATTTCATGCACAAAATCCTGCACTCGCTACGCTTTCGCAATTATGGACGGCTATAGAGGAAGCATGGCTCAATATTTCTGCAGGAGACTTCGGAACGACTTGTTGAGTCCATGCGACGTCGACTCTCCGCACAATGGGAGGCCAACGGAGGTCCGACTTGCTAGAAGGAGTTATTCGACGACTTTTGTCACCTCGTTGTCAACCGTATTACGTGGCTGCTCGTGGGACTCCACTCCATGTAGGCAGACTAGACAGTCTCCTTTGATACAGGAACAAATGAGGCAATTTTTTTTTCAATGTGCGATTACAAGTACTTCCAAAAACGTAAGCTACGTGCTGCTATTCTGTGTCGCCTCTATGTTGAACCATCTTACTGCGCTGATTTCGTAGAACCCGAAATTCAGACGACTTCAATGCCGCGTCAGGAGTGCGGAGTGGTACTAGTTACACGTCATCTACAACGCTCTCATGCGGCCAATATGCTCTTTTAAAGGGGTGGCTAATATATTGCCCAGAGAACGTATTTGCAACCGAAACTAATACAGAAGCGCCACTCTGTCGCTGCTAGAATGCTGGTCATTCTTCGTGTTCCAATGACAATATTAATACACGTAATTAAACGAAACATGGCACTATACTGGTTTGGAACCATTCTATTGAATGAGCACGTACAGTGCAACCTGCAAAAGAATTTTGTTTGTAGCAAGAAAGAAACTGTCATTTCCAGTCAGTGCTGGGCGTCGCATGAAAAGCGTGATAAGCAATACTTTATGGGGCTGCAATTCGCAATTTCACTTGCTTCTTTCGTAATTGATTTTATACTGAAGTTGGTTAGTGAAAACATATAATTTCTAAAGTTCGCCTTGTATCCTGAGTAACCCTCATTTTGTGTTCAAGAAACGTTTAAAATATGTTGTTGTTGTGGTCTTCAGTCCTGAGACTCTCCATGCTACTCTATCCTGTGCAAGCTTCTTCATCTCCCAGTACCTACTGCAACCTAATCCTTCTGAATGTGCTTAGTGTATTCATATCTTGGTCTCACTCTACGATTTTTACCCTCCACGCTGCCCTCCAGTGCTAAATTTGTGATCCCTTGATGCCTCAGAACATGTCCTACCAACCGGTCCCTTCTTCTTGTCAAGTTGTGCTACAAACTCCTCTTCTCCCCAATTCTATTCAATACCTCCTCATTAGTTATGTGATCTACCCATCTAATCTTCAGCATTCTTCTGTAGCACCACATTTCGAAAGCTTCTATTCTCTTCTTGTCCAAACTATTTATCGTCCATGTTTCGCTTCCATACATGGCTACACTCCACGCAAATACGTTAAGAAACGACTTCCTGACACATCTGTACTCGATGTTAACAACTTTCTCTTCTTCAGAAACACTTTCCTTGCCATTGCCAGTCTACATTTTACATCCTCTCTACGTCGACCATCATCAGTTATTTTGCTCCCCAAATAGCAAAGTGTCTCATTTGGTAATCTAATTCCCTCAGCATCACTCGAATTAATTCAACTACATTCCATTATCCTCGTTTTTCTTTTGTTGATGTTCATCTTACATCATCCTTTCAAGACACTGTCCATTCTGTTCAACTGCTCTTTGCTATCTCTGACAGAATTACAATGTCTTGTGCGAACCTTAAAGTTAAAAATACATATAATTAATACCCTGGCTGTGATACTGTCTTACCGATACTTTCATGTCGATATGGCTGAGGCAGCGTTAAAAATTTAGGTATTCATATCGAAATTAGACATTGTATCGAATCTGGTATCGCAGTGTCAGACAGTAAGGGTAAATGAGAGAGAAAGAGACCTGTTTGCGGCTGTAGAGGAGGATGAGGGCTCCGGCGCAGACAGGGCAGCAGGCGCCGGGCGGCCGCAGCGGTTGGCAGCCCTGCCTGGCCAGTGGCGGACACCTGCGCAGGTCCCGGCAGCCGGAGCAGCGGCCCGCGTAGTCGAGGGGGACGCGCGCGGCCACCGCCTCGCACTCGGAGCGGTACGTCACGCCGTCCGCGCCGCACACGGCGCCCGACAGCGAGCAGCTCTTCTGCAACACGCGGGGTCCCCACCTGTGACCTCTCGGCGCACAGTGTTCTGTGGTCTGGCTAAGTGAAGCAACGTGTGCTCATTACAGACTCGGAGTTACTCTAGCTTTTCGTAAACAGCAGTTGGTCAAACACACTGTGACCAACCCAATTGCATAAATGATAAGCTTTAGTCGCCGAGTGATTTACATTCACAAGAGTGTTTAAAGGTCTTTCATCCCCTACAATCGTGCCAGCTGATAACTAAAACTACCGTACGAAATGATTTTTGTTCAGTGTGATTTCACAGCCACCAGTACAGTGTTTAAATACGTTGGCATACGGTTAAAGTGGCGACAGACATGTGACAGCACAAAGTGAATGGTCTCCGAATGGCAAATACGAGAGATTCCTCACCGTTGTGTCGAGGACTATCCGCTAGAAGGCACTCTCTTCGATCCACGTGGCCTCTTATATAGTCGCTTTGGGTTAAAAAAAACTCACGGTTCACTACATGTACGAAATGGAAAGTGATTCGAAACTAGTAATTAGTGCAGCTGTTTCTGTAGTGCTCTCGCGTAGCATTAAGTTAAGAAACAAGAGAAAACTGAATAGAAGAAGACGGTGGATTTTGTCACTCTGTTTAAAGTGAGAAACCTGAGCATCAATCAGCAGAAAATAAATTTCTGTTCATAACCTAGTATGTAAATTCGGCTTTGTTGTTTCATTTACTTTTTTTATGTAGATGAGAATTTCGCTGTAATTTTTATTGTAGATATAGATTCAACAAGTTATTAGCTGACTAAGAGAACCGAGCGACGAATTTGCATACCTCTGGAGAGTATGTAATGAAAATTTTAATTACTTTAATAATGAATATAGTAAATGGGTCATGGAAATACTGTTCTTTATTACTTCATAACAGTTGTTCGATCAGACTAAATTTACATTAGTAATTGTGCCGAGGGATGCCGACAACATTTCCTTCCTCGGTGCATGGCTGAGTCGAACAGAAAAGGGATCTCCTCCACACTACACACCACAGATATATATATATATATATATATATATATATATATATATATATATACTCCTGGAAATGGAAAAAAGAACACATTGACACCGGTGTGTCAGACCCACCATACTTGCTCCGGACACTGCGAGAGGGCTGTACAAGCAATGATCACACGCACGGCACAGCGGACACACCAGGAACCGCGGTGTTGGCCGGCGAATGGCGCTAGCTGCACAGCATTTGTGCACCGCCGCCGTCAATGTCAGTCAGTTTGCCGTGGCATGCGGAGCTCCATCGCAGTCTTTAACACTGGTAGCATGCCGCGACAGCGTGGACGTGAACCGTATGTGCAGTTGACGGACTTTGAGCGAGGGCGTATAGTGGGCATGCGGGAGGCCGGGTGGACGTACCGCCGAATTGCTCAACACGTGGGGCGTGAGGTTTCCACAGTACATCGATGTTGTCGCCAGTGGTCGGCGGAAGGTGCACGTGCCCGTCGACCTGCGACCGGACCGCAGCGACGCACGGATGCACGCCAAGACCGTAGGATCCTACGCAGTGGCGTAGGGGACCGCACCGCCACTTCCCAGCAAATTAGGGACACTGTTGCTCCTGGGGTATCGGCGAGGACCATTCGCAACCGTCTCCATGAAGCTGGGCTACGGTCCCGCACACCGTTAGGCCGTCTTCCGCTCACGCCCCAACATCGTGCAGCCCGCCTCCAGTGGTGTCGCGACAGGCGTGAATGGAGGGACGAATGGAGACGTGTCGTCTTCAGCGATGAGAGTCGCTTCTGCCTTGGTGCCAATGATGGTCGTATGCGTGTTTGGCGCCGTGCAGGTGAGCGCCACAATCAGGACTGCATACGACCGAGGCACACAGGGCCAACACCCGGCATCATGGTGTGGGGAGCGATCTCCTACACTGGCCGTACACCACTGGTGATCGTCGAGGGGACACTGAATAGTGCACGGTACATCCAAACCGTCATCGAACCCATCGTTCTACCATTCCTAGACCGCCAAGGGAACTTGCTGTTCCAACAGGACAATGCACGTCCGCATGTATCCCGTGCCACCCAACGTGCTCTAGAAGGTGTAAGTCAACTACCCTGGCCAGCAAGATCTCCGGATCTGTCCCCCATTGAGCATGTTTGGGACTGGATGAAGCGTCGTCTCACGCGGTCTGCACGTCCAGCACGAACGCTGGTCCAACTGAGGCGCCAGGTGGAAATGGCATGGTAAGCTGTTCCACAGGATTACATCCAGCATCTCTACGATCGTCTCCATGGGAGAATAGCAGCCTGCATTGCTGCGAAAGGTGGATATACACTGTACTAGTGCCGACATTGTGCATGCTCTGTTGCCTGTGTCTATGTGCCTGTGGTTCTGTCAGTGTGATCATGTGATGTATCTGACCCCAGGAATGTGTCAATAAAGTTTCCCCTTCCTGGGACAATGAATTCACGGTGTTCTTATTTCAATTTCCAGGAGTATATATATATATATATATATATATATATATATATATATATATATATATATATATATTGATAGTGACCGGGCCAAATAACTCACGAAATAAGCATCAAAAGAAAAAAGTACAAAGAACGAAACTCGTTTAGCCTGAATGGGGAAACCAAACCAGATGGCACTATGGTTGGCCGGGTAGATGGCGCTGCCATAGGTAAAACGGATATCAACGGCGTTTTTTTTAAAATAGCAATCCCCATTTTTATTACATATTCGTGTAGTACGTAAAGAAATATGAATGTTTTAGATGGACCACATTTTTCGCTTTGTGATAGATGACTCTGTAATAGTCACAAACGTATAAGTACGTGGTATCACGTGCGGACGGTATTTGCTTCGTGATACATTATCCGTGTTAAAATTGACCGTTTACCAATTGCGGGAAAGGTCGATATCATGTTGATGTATGGCTATTGTGATCAAAATGTCCAACGGGCGTGTGTTACGTATGCTGCTCGGTATCCTGGACGACATATTCCCAGTGTCCGGACCGTTCGCCGGATAGTTACGTTATTTAAGGAAACAGGAAGTGTTCAGCCACATGTGAACGTCAACCACGACCTGCAACAAATGATGATGCTCAAGTAGGTGTTTTAGCTTCTGTCGCGGCTAATCCGCATATGAGTAGCACACAAATTGCGCGAGAATCGCGAATCTCAAAAACGTCGGTGTTGAGAATGCTACATCAACATCGATTGCACCCGTACCATATTTCTATGCACCAGGAATTGCATGGCGACGACTTTGAATTTCGTGTACAGTTCTGCCACTGGGCACAAGAGAAATTACTGGACGATGACAGATTTATTGCACGCATTCTATTTAGCGTCGAAGTGTCATTCACCAACAGCGGTAACGTAAACGGGCATAATATGCACTGTTGGGCAACGGAAAATCCACGATGGATGCGACAAGTGGAACATCAGCAAACTTGATGGGTTAATATATGGTACGGCATTATGGGAGGAAGGACAATTGGGCCCCATTTTATCGATGGCAGTCTTAATGGTGCAAGGTATGCTGATTTCCTACGTAATGTTCTATCGATGTTACTACAAGATGTTTCACTGCATCACAGAATGGCGATGTACTTCCATCATGATGGAGATTCGGCACATAGCTCGCGTGCGGTTGAAGTGGTATTGAATAGTATATTTCATGATAGGTGGATTGGTCGTCGAAGCACCATACCATGGCCCGGACGTTCACCGCATCTGACGTCCCCGGATTTCTTTCTGTGGGGAAAATTGAAGTATATTTGCTACCGTGATCCATCGACAGGGCCTGAAAACATGCTTCAGCGCATTGTCAATGCATGTTCGAACATTACGGAAGGTGAACTACTCGCTGTTGAGAGGAATATCGTTACACGTATTGCCAAATGCATTGAGGTTGACGGACATCATTTTGAGCACTTATTGCATTAATGTGGTATTTACAGGTAATCGCGCTGTAACAGCATGCGATCTCAGAAATGATAAGTTCACAAAGGTACATGTATCACATTGGAACAACCGAAATAAAATGTTCAAACGTACCTACGTTCTGTATTTTAATTTAAAAAAACCTAACTGTTACCAACTGTTCGTCTAAAATTGTGAGCAATATGTTTGTGACTATTACAGCGCCATCTATAACAAAGCGAAAAAAGTGGTACAACTAAAACATTCATATTTCTTTACGTACTACTCGAATATGTAATAAATATGGGGGTTCCTATTTTAAAAAACGCAGTTGATATCCGTTTGGCTTATGGCAGCGCCATCTAGCGGGCCAACCATAGCGCCATCTGGTTTCCCCCTTCAAGCTAGACAAGTTTCGTTCTTTGTAGTTTTTTCGTTTGACGCTTATTTCGTGAGATATTTGGCCGGGTCACGATCAATGGACCAACCTGTATATATATCGCACTGTGTGAGAGCGTGTGTGTTTAAACTCATGTATGTTTGTATGTCTACCATTTCCACATCTGGATCAATGTCAGCCAAACTTGCTACACTACCAATACCACTTACAATCTTGAAAGAAGTGCTGTGTGGTGAAGAACCACCTCTCATCGGGGCGTGAATGAAAAACGGTGACGCGGGAAATGCACTGAAAGAGGGGTCAAGAAGGTGGTCAGACAGAAAGGGGGGGGAGGGAGGAGGAGAAGGGCAGAAAAGGAGGAAGAGGAAATTAGAGAACGATGGGGAGGAGGAGATGACAGAGAGAGAGAGAGAAGGGGGGGGGGGGGGCGGGAAGAGGAGGTGGACTGGGAGGGAGGCAGAAGAAGATAGACAGAGAGAGGGGAGAACGGGATGTGTGAAATTTATGTGACATACACAACCACAAGCGCAGCTGCAGGTAAAGATATACTAGTTTATAAGTGATAAGGTAAGATAAATGATAAAAATGAATTATTAAAGTCATAAGTAGTGAATGATGATTTAAAAAGACAAAAATTTATCAATGAGAGAAAATAATATTCGATGAAATACAAATGAATAAAATTCAATCACCCAGTCTCATTTATAGGTATGTCTGTTACGTCCCTACAAGTGTTAGTACAATTACGAATAATTAGGTTGATGAAAGATTACTCGCTCAAGTACACTTGAGAAAGAAGCTCATGTGTGGATAACTTTCACAAGCACGTGTTGACAAATATTCGATCACCTTAATGTGACACGAAAAATCGACACGATGCGGGAAAGGCGAGTACCGAGCATCGGCGCTTGGAGAATGTCACACATCGGGCTCTGCCTTTAGCTGGCAAAGCCGAACTGAAGGCCAGACCAAGACGGCACTACCACCACGTTTATGTCCGAGAAACAGGGAGACAGTGTCAGCATTCCCTGTTACATGCTGAAGGTCTATACGTCTAGGTAATGTTTGGCACAGCAATTAATCTGGCCGACACCCTTGTTTGACAATATCCACGAACGTACCTTGAAAACGTAAGTTCACAATGAACTCGAGCTCGTCAGAATAATCAACTGGCCACTCGAATGTAGACATCTCAATTTTTGGTAAAAATCTAATTTAAAACGTCTTTTCAGAAACTACATCGTCCCATTCGCACATGATGACTAGGTTACTGTGGCATCTTTTGAAATGAAATCCCAAAAACATAACTACTTTTTTGGAGTTCCCTTGCTAGCCTGGAACTGCAGCTGCATGTGACAAAACCTTTCAGGTTTTCTCAGAATTGGTGTTTTCTCGTATTGTGCACAATACCAAAAGAAATTGTTGCATATTAATATATATACATATATATCGATTTTGTTAACGGGATATCAATTATGTGCATTTTGATTATTTTTCGCCTTTCGAGTAGACGCTTGAATGCCACTACACTCGGCATTCTGTGATTATCAATAAATTTGTGTGAATTAATAGCAAGCCGTCTCTGTGACATAAGAATAAACAACGAGCACTACTTCGAACTGAAATGTGGCTGCGCCTACTCAACAGACCAAGATAGTTCCCTGCTGGGCCACATGGATGGCTTGCTTTGTCGATAGCTACACCAATTACTGTAAATACTATGTATTCAAGTTATTTATAAATATTGCTTTCTTCGAGTAATAAACTCAGTTCCACGCAGCTGCATCACACAATTTATTTTTACTTTTATTTCATGTAAGTACATTTCAAGGCTTTATACTGTCTCCTTGGATGCCACCATGACTAAAAGACGATCATAAACACCACAAGTGTTTCTCCATAACAGGGCAACTCCAGAACGAAATTAAAATTGGAACAGGTGCCCATACGATTACTTTTATGGATGGAGAGTGCAACGTTTCCTGGCACCTGCCGCACGACATCCCACCACACGTCATGGCTTCACCAGTAGCCTACATCGCAGGCGCAACCACGTAGCACGGCAGACATCGGTGGCTTTCCGCAGAGGACACTTTTACAAACCCCGCTCAGAAGTATATCAAATGTTGGATGACATCATCTCGTCTGGCGATCCAATTAACAAGCAGATCGAAATCGCGGCCGGAAGCAGTCAGTCGCGTGGAGTAAGCGCATACCCCCCCCCCCCTTTCCCCTCCCCCGCATGATATAACCTGCCCTGCTGAGCTTATGCGGCACTCTTCAGCGAGCCTGCAGCCAGAGTTCCAGCGAGCGGCGCTGCCGAGGCTCTGCTGGAACGTGTTCTCTGTTCCATTCCCACGAGGTTGACTGTTCTTAACTTGGACTCCTTCTTGTGGTTGTTTCTGAAACTACACTGGCGCAACTCCATCGTGGTGACGTGCTTCTTGTCGTCCAGCAGAGAAGTAAGAAAAATCGTAATTCATTCTAGGGTGCACTGTACCAAATTCTGAAATTTACAAAAAAGGTAATCGGTACTGCTTGATAGCTGGTAAGTAATAAGCATTATATTTTATGTGTTAGTTACATCAGAAATCAAATTTCATTATGTTTTACTGGTGCTGTAGGTAAATATAGTTGTGTTAAACGAGTCCCACTCTCCCTAGCAGTTTGTAATTAAGCTATTCAAATTACATAAATCTCATTGGTGATACGTTGATACCACCGCTCTAGATTCATATCCACCGAAGCACAATATAAAAGTAGTCAACCTGCAATGATTCCGAAGTATTTCACCAGACATACACTATCTAACCGTCTACGGGAACAACGGAGTCACTGATAAGTTTTCTAAAATCAAGAAGAACTTCAATGTTTTGCTTTTTGCGGAAGGTACCAGATATGTTGGTGAAATTACAGTTTCCCGTCACAAAGTACTCCAAAACTTGATTACATTTGGAAGTACAGTTCAACTGCAGTTTCTGCATCCCTAAGGAAAGAAGGCATGAAATACTAATTACTTTCATCTGCAGTTTTCGTGTACTACCGAGTCTTCGATAATAAATTTTGAAGATAGTTGTTTTTGCTACAGTCCGTAGCTCGTGATCGTGCAGTAGCGTTCTTGCTTCCCACGCCCGGGTTCCGGGGTTCGATTCCCGGCGGGGTCAGGGATTTTCCCTGCCTCGTGATGACTGGGTGTTGTGTGCTGTCCTTAGGTTAGTTAGGTTTAAGTAGTTCTAAGTTCTAGGGGACTGATGACCATCGATATTAAGTCCCATAGTGCTCAGAGCCATTTGAACCATTTTTTTGTTTTTGCTACAGCAGCTGTACTTGTTTTTGTATTTTATCTAAATAAATATGACAAATAGAAGAAAAATTTGATTTTTGATGTGATAAGCTCATCATAGATCATACTGATTTATAGTTACTAATTATCGAGCAGTATGCATAATTTTTTATAAACATCAGCATTTTGTACATTCCAGACTAGAGTGAATTACGATTTTCCCTCCATAAAAGTATTCATATAGGCGCCTTTTCCGAAGATAATATACTTCTGGAGTTCTCCTGATGTCGATGACCACTTTCGGTATTTATGACTGTTTTTGAGCCACGTGTGGTACCAACGAAGACAAAACAAAGTCTTGAATTTGAACTGTACATCAACCAAGAGTTGTAATATATTGTGTGATACAGCTACTTAAAGAAACTGACACTGCTATCTAAATAATTTGATATTGTAGAACTATCACTAGTCACTTTTCCTGAAGTATATAACAGCAGATATTTCTATTGGGGACTGAGGACGTTTACTGAACAACATTGGATCACTATTTACGTCGTTTGCAGACTAGTAACTATAGCTATTAGTAGTAGTATATTTTCAGGTTGGTTAGTTCCTCCTAGTACATGTGGTGAGCAAAGCATTAATGCTTTTTTCTCCCTGAGCAACTGGTAAGGTCTTGAAGTGCGACACGTGGACAGAAAACGGTTAGTCTATTCTGTCATGCGTAGGCGCTTAGTGGTCCCTTACGACTGTGCAGAAACATCAGCTAGTAAATTATGTGACATGTTTGCGGGAAGACTCATAGACACAGAGAAGAAACAACTATCACCCGAATGTGTGTAGATTTAAAATATAATAATAAGGGCAGTTACATCAACTATATCCGTCATTTTCTATAAGCGTTTGATTTGTCCCCCATTGGGCGAACGAGACGGTTAGTACTACGTCTGAATTTCTATAGATGCAACGTCATACCGAATATGAACCTTATTTCTGAATTATCCTACTGAAACACGTCTTCCTTTCGACAGAGCTTACAGTGAAGATATTTTCGATTGAGGTAGTCAATAACTAACTTAATTACTGTTTTTACTAGTGAGTCATCCCTCTCCCGTCTTCAATAACGAACTGCATGTGCGTACATTGTGCACTTTTATCTCATGATTAATAAATTTAATTAATATGATTACCTACGAACGGCCTAACAAAGTTCATCATTCAATAACTGACGTAAAACGTGAGTTATGAATAAAGTCATAATTATGTTGTTGGCACCCATCGTGCGCTCGATTTTTATCCAGTGTGCTCCTACCCGGATGGTAATAGCACAACTATAGAAGTGTGTTTCCACAGGTGTGCAATAGCCATAACAACTTAAGAAGTGCAGAACATTGAGGCTAAATGCATCACAAAAAAAAAAAAAAAAAAAAAAATCACACGAAAGTAACGTGTTCTGTCGAGCTGGTTATGAAACTATGAAGTGCGTTACATGAGTCTAATGACATTAATTGGAACCTCTTACGATGTGCAGTCAGCTATTACACCACTGGGTGTCCAAGAAACATTCATCCTATTCGAAAAGACTGTATCTTCTTCATGAATGATGATACAAACTTGAAGTATATTGTAACTTACGCATCGAAATTGAAGTTCATCTTGGCATCACTTATAAGTTGTCAGTTCATGCTTTTGACGATAATGGTTTCCTAGAGTAATTAGCTCAGTGGCGCAAGTATTTTGAAGATACTGAGTTCTTATGTAATGGGGAATCCGCAAGTCGTCCACGGATATTAGTTCAAGATTCCACAGAATTTTGCATTAGTTCACAGCCGTCTACAATCCCGTGTCCGGCCATCCTGATTTAGGTTTTCCGTGATTTCCCTAAATCACTCCAGGCAAGTGCTGGGATGGTTCCTTTGAAAGGGCACGGCCGACTTCCTTTCCTAATCCGATGAGACCGATGACCCCACTGTTTGGTCTCTTCCCCCAAACAACCCAACCCACCCAACAGCCGTCTACAGGTCAACGGAGAATCAGCCGTTATTCATATGTCTATCTGACGTGTTTTGAGGCAATATTTGTGTTTCAGACTATCATAGCGGTCACAAACAATTAGTGAATGGTTTCTGGACATGAAGATGGAAGATAACAATTATCTTTCAGGTTTCATTCAAGCGGGAATATGAATCGCCGCAACGTAAGAATATAAGATACACGTGGCAGTCGAGCTTCATGTGTTTTACTCCGTTTCCCGAGAACAGGTTGACGGCTCGTTCTTTTTCGCGGAAAATCTGGTTATAGCAATAAGACTTGCACCCGGCGAACGGTCTACCCGACGGGACGCCCTTGTCACACGACATTTACATTTTAACCTGAAAATTGTGGAGCCTGGTTTTTTATTTATTTCTACTTTTCTTACAATTGCGAGAACGAGTGGAAAATTTTTGTTTCATGTACAGTAAGAGTTTTTCTTAACAGCGAGCTGCCTTACTGATTTATCGGTTGTAAGAGACGTACGACTTCGGATTGTTCCACTGTTTCCAAGGTCACCTGATCGCACGGTACGTGTTTATTATTATTCATGTATTTATTTTACGTGGGGGTCTTGTGATGAAACTAGTTTACATGTCGCCTTCTCCGACAGATTTGTGTAAACAGTGAAGGTACGTAACAGCTCCAGTGAATGAAGCAGTTCCGTTATTCTCGCAAAACATTAATGTCTGGGTGTTTCTCGTACATCCACTAGGGAGAATAGCGAACGTTGATGAAAGGCAAGTAATTATTCTAATTTTAAGTCAACGAAGTATCCCAAGTTTGTACGTATGTGAAACGTAACGATTTATCAGTGTGGAATCTGATTGATATTTTGAAAATATAAACATAGCACTCCTGCGCTCAAGTTAATATTCACCCCAGGTTTCTGTTTTCATTCACGTAACAGATACGGTCATGTGAAGTCGGTTGAACCTTTTTGAAACACTTTGTACAGACAAGGAACACACAAGAAAATATTGCAGAGTACTTGACATGATACGTAAGCTGACAACATTAACGCACAGAGAGAGAGAGAGACTCACGAGGCAGGGCCCGCGGTAGGCGAGCGCCTTCCAGTAGTGCAGCAGGAAGCACAGGTTGGGGTGCTCCTCGCCCTCGGTGTCGCAGACGGGGTCGTGAGGCCGGCTACTGCATGACTCCACCTTCTCCACTGCGGACACACAACACAAGAGCAGGCTGTTGTCAGCAGGCTGACGTGTGTGCCACGGTGTCGTGGGCTTTACGCCCCCTGACGTTAACGTTGCGTTTCCGACCACAAATATTTTGCAGTGAAATGAATACCCTCAGCTGCATACAGGCGTTGATGTAAGTTAACGGGGTCAGTTGAAAATGTGTGCCCCGACTGGGACTCGAACCCGGGATCTCCCGCTTACATGGGAGACGCTCTATCCATCTGAGCCACCGAGGAAATGTCCAAAAGAACAGATACCATCTTCATACATATATACAGTTATCGCTCACCGGCCATTTGACCATCTTCTTCTGTGAGGATGCACAAACAGTGCCCGGACTCTTACGGGAATCGGCAGTAAGGCTGCGAGTAATGAGTATGATGGGCAGGGACACTATGAATATAATGCGGGACGATAAGTTGCGAATGTGGGTCTCACGCGAGGCGTGCCAGAGATAAGTCCATGCAGTCGCACTGTTATATGTGTCCTCGGTGCCTCAGATGTATAGACCGTCTGCTCTGTAAGCAGGAGATCCCGAGTTCGAGACCCAGCCGGGACACAGATTTTCAACTGTCCCTGTTGGCTTATATCAACTCCTGTATGCAGCTAAAGGTATTCATTCCACTGTAATTTCATTCTTATGACCTGCATGGTCACAGATGGTATCTGTTCTTTCCGACATGTCCGAAAGAACAGATACCACCTTCATATATACAAATATTCTAGCCATTAGTTTTGCGACTGGCGAAGTAAGCCCCAATAGTGTAGAGAGGTTCTGTCGACCGTTTTGTAATAAGAACATTCCTTCACATCTCATCCAGGCTTAGGATTTGCTATACACGTAGTAAATAGGCAGGTTCAAAATTTGTGCCTTGTATTTTTATTTTTTGTCATCTTGTTTCTTTCTGCAACAATACTGCACCAAATGATAAAACGTTTTGCCTTGTTCTATGAATTATTATTTCTCACTCAATCTCCTGAAGAAACACAGAGATTTAAAAGATCATTTTAAGTGGAGACGGAAGGCAAGTGGGCTTCAAATATTCGATTTTTAGATTTTAGCATATTCGAAATGCCTGGTCTTTCCTACGTGAAACAGTTTTTGTTTTATGTAAATACGACAATTTTTTCGTGAGATATGATGGTTTTCCTGACGCTCTGTGCAATCTGGCATTTAAATGACACGCCTTCCTTTCTCCGCCAACTCCTTGTATATTATTTCATGCTTGCATTGTTTTATCGCTTCAGTGTTTCCTATCGTGTGTGTACTATCGATATACTAGTCTGTTAGCACTCGCAACTTTACGCGAACGTCGCTGCTCTCGATGATTAAGTGCAGGCCGTCGGTCACTGGGTTGTCCTGGTGAGAGGTAATGCCTCAAACTTGGTATCCTCGGCTTGGCCATAAGAAGAAATGTAGGGAATTTAGAAAACATGAAAAAAGCTGTATGGGCTATCTTTTTCCACAAGCTTTCCACAAATGAAACTCCAGAGCACGGCCTTCGTCCGAATGATCTGAACACTTGATGCAAGTACAGGAGAAGTGACAGATATGACCACAAACATTCTTTACCTGCATCAGTAATAAATGAAATTAAACCCATATTTAGAGACCGTTGTAAAGATACCTTGTTGAAGAAATGTCTTCATGGGAAAACCCAATATTTAAATGAATGTGTGAATTCTGTCATTTGGAATCAGGTATCTGTATTTGTTCATGTTACAACCCTCCAATTCGGTGTTTATGATGCTATTTTGTGCTTCACTGATAGTGTAATTAGAAAACTGGATGTTTTATAATTTTTGGGCATAAAATCTAGTGGAAATACTGCAAAATCCTTGGTGCAAATAGATAAAGAGAGAATGCGCAAAGCAGGTACTGCTAATTTAAAATGCACGAAAGAAGCCAGACAGAGAAGAAGAGGGACCAAGGGAAGAAAAGAAGATCAGCATGATTCAGATGATGCTCAGTATGATGCAGGAAAATATTAGTGGTAAGTAATTCTCATCAATAACTACACTAGAATTGCAATATTAAACTTTAAATGGATTTTTCTCAAAACTACATTTTTTTACTTTCAGGTACCATTATTTGATAAACTAATGGGGTTAGAAACATGAAATTTGGTCAATTTGTACTGAGGATGGTAATAAGTTGTTACAAGTAAACTGAGAACCACCAAACAACCAGAAACTGTTTTATAATAATTAATGTACAAAAAAGTTAAATTTTACTTGTGAAAGAATAAATTATTTTTTCTTCAAAACCATAAGAGGCATTATATTCATTTTACTTTTAAGTTGAGGCATATATGTCATATATGTTCAGAAAAAATTTCATTGTTTTATTACTTATAGTTCTTTTGAAAAGTGTACCTATTCAAAGGGTAAAATAGCATTGGCAGAACAGGTATAAAAATTGCCTTCCATCTCCCATTAAATCCACCGAGTCTTTCCATATTCTTATTAGGGAAAGGGGACCTAAATATGCTACCAAAATACAAAATGTAAGTTTATTTTTAGTATAAAATAAGGAACTGTTAGGAAAATATTGTAAATGGTAGGGATTATACGATGCTTCAAACTGTCACTGTATTTAATTCTTTAAAGTTACAAATATAGACAGGAAAAATATTAGGTTGACTCGTTAAGATCGGCTTGCTCGTTCCATCTATAGCGCCTACAAATCGCGCACCCGCCGAGCCTCCCGGCCGAACACGTTTGCCTAATTGCCCCTACGACATGCAGGTCGACTGCCAGATGCGTTATTGGATATGTCAGTGTGTGTTTGTGCCTGGCGTTGCATGGAACGTGTGTTTACAAGCTATAGAAAGCAAGATGGAACATTTCCGGCATGGTATTCTGGTTTAATATCGTAAGGGGATAACCGTCGCACAATTCTAGCATACGATTTGTGCTGTACATGGGGACGATGCAGTAACGATTTAAGCGAGTCAAAAGTAGTTCAGTTGTTTTGAGCTGTCAATCTTGCCGTATCAGACAAACTTCGGTCTGGAGGGCCAACGGTTAGGGTCGTGGAACAGCTTAATGACATGATAGTCAACAAACCACGTATGACAACGAGGGTGTTGATACTGGACTTCAGTGTCGCTCATGCTACTGTAGCCAGGAACTTGAAGAAGCTGTGTTACGTAAATATTAGAGATGTATGTGCTCCTTAGGAAATGAGTGAAGCGAATTTGATTCAATGGGTCCATCCGTGACTGCTTATGTAGACGCAATCAGGATGTTCCTATAATGGAACGGCTGGTAACTGGAGATGAGAAGTGTAAATCAATGCCCGGAAGAGTAAATCGTGGCACAAGGCAGGACAGCCACCATTATTGGTTCCTAAACCAGCGCTGCGTCGGAGAAAGGTTATGCTATGCGTCTTGTGGTACTGCAAAGGTCACCTGCATTGCGAACTTCGTTCGAGAAATACTGTTTGCAGTTGGATCGGCTCAGGGTAGCCATTGATGAGAATCGACAAGACCTGGGACGCGGTGTCATATTTCACAACGACAACGCCAAACCACATACCTCTACAGTGACCTGTCAAAGGCTGCGTTACTCTGAGTGGGATATGTGACCCCAACAGCCATCCGCGCCAGACACTGCCGCTTCCGACTTTCATCTATTCCGATCCCTGCAGAATTTCCTGCATGGCAAACGCCTTTTTTCCTTGGAGGACTGCAGGCTGAACCTCGAAGAGTTCATCAACTTGAAAACCCCCACATTTTGGAAGAATGGCATTTATAAGGTTTCAGAGAAATGTCAATATGTTGTAGACAATAATGGTGTATACTGCAGACAATAAACAGTTTGTTTACGAAATAGATCTGCCTTATTTAGCTATACTGTACACGTCACAGTGTGTGAACTGTGTAAGCATACAGGCAGGCAACCACTCTGTCGCAGCTGTGCTGTGGGGAGCGGTGTTCCCAAGCATTCTTTGTGATCGCACTGTAACGAAAAGCCAATAAACTTATGAGACAACCCATGAAAGCAGTATATCACTTCTTGTGCTGAAATTCTTAAATATGATGCGGCTGGTCCAAAATATGATACACGTGCAATATTGTTATGTACACTGAATGTGGAAGATTGGGAACTTAAACAATGAGACAGAGAACACACTGAACGGTGGTATGTGTTATTGGGATTTTCCTGTGTTTTCATGTGGGGTTATTTGTAGGAAATTTATACCATGAAACTTACGTCACAGTGGACAACTAAAATACCTTTACTTCCTTCTACTATTCATAATACTTTAGATGAACTGCAAAGAGGAGGAGCTGTTAACGATTTTGCTTCATATATTTGCATTGATACAAAAATAAGAGATACACAAAAGAGAATTACTGCCTTATTTTCTTTCACGAATACTGGGCCATCAAACACAAAGCAGCTTCCTTGTTTGATATTTACTATCCCAGTAGGAACACGAAGAATTTCCCATTCACGTCTCTCTTACTAGTAACAGAAATGCCCGTTTTCATTTAATTTATAAACTACGCGGCGCGGGATTAGCCGAGCGGTCTCAGGCGCTGCAGTCATGGACTGTGCGGCTGGTCCCGGCGGAGGTTCCAGTCCTCCCTCGGGCATGGGTGTGTGTGTTTGTCCTTAGGATAATTTAGGTTAAGTAGTGTGTAAGCTTAGGGACTGATGACCTTAGCAGTTAAGTCCCATAAGATTTCACACACATCCGAAAATTTATAAACTATTTTGTCCGTGTACACAGACTCTAAAGCCATAGCTACAAGTTCATTTCCTAGCAGTTCTTGTAAATGTAGACATACATGTAACTGTATGCCTTCCTCTTTCCTCCTCGAAATTTAGGCAAGACATAATCTCCCTCACCTACATGTACTCGAATGGTCACTACAACTGAACCTGCGATGGGGACTCCCGCGGTTGTATTGGTAGCGCATGAGGTGGGCGGCAATCCACGGCCCACCGCTGCGTGGCTGGCGGCTGCGCCATAGGCGACAGGGTATCACTTTCAGGAATGCACTCTATCACACACTGAAGCGCCAAAGAAACTAATACAGCCACGTGTCTTCAAATACAGAGAAATGTAAACAGGCAGAAGACTGCGCTGCTATCGGCAACGCCTATTTAAGACAACAAGTGTCTGGCGCAGTTGTTAGATCGGTTACTGCTGCTACAAGGGAAGATTATCACGACTGAAGCGAATTTGAACTTGGTGTTATAGTCGGCGCACGAGCTATGGGACACAGCATCTCCGAGGTAGCGATGAAGTGGGGATTTTCCCGTACGATGATTTCACGAGTGTACCGTGAATATCAGGAATCCAGTAAAAACATCAAATGTCCGACATCGCTGCAGTCGGACAAATACCATGCAAGAACGGGACCAACGACTGCTGAAGAGAGTCGTTCAACGTGACAGAAGCCAAACACTTCCGCAGATTGCAGCAGATTTCAATGCTGACCCATCAACAAGTGTCAGCGTGCGAAACATATAACGAAACATAATCGATATGGGCTTTCGGGAGTCGACGGGCCACCCGTGCATGATTGATGACTGCACGACACAAGGCTTTACGCCTCACCTGGGCCCGTCAACACCGACTTTGGACTGCCGATGACGGGAAACATGTTGCCTGGTAGGACGTGTCACGTTTCAAATTGTATTGAGGGGTTAGACGTGTACGGGTATGGAGACAACATCACGAATCCATGGACCCTGCATGTCAGCATGTTGAAGCTGTAATGGAGTAGGGCGTGTTGAGTTGGAGTGATTCGTGACCCCTGATACGTGTAAATACAACTCTGAGAGGTGACACGTACTTAAGCATCCGGGCTGATCATCTGCATCCACTCATGTGTATTATGCATTCTGACAGACTTGGGGAATTACCGCAGGACAATGCGATCCACCCCCTCCATGTCCAAAATTACTACAGAGTAGTTCCAGGGAAACTCTTAAGAATTTAAACACTTCCATTGGCCACCAAACTCCCCAGACATGAATATTATTGAGCATATCTGCGATGCCTTGCAACGTGTTGTTCAGAAGAGATCTCCACCCCCTCGTACTCTTACGGATTTATGGACAGTCCCGCAAGGTTCATGGTGTCAGTTCCCTCCAGAACTACTTCAGACATTGGTGGAGTCCATGCCACGTCGTGTTGCGGCACTTCTGCGAGCACGCAGGGGCCCCACACGATAGTAGGCAGGTGTACCAGTTTTTTGGCTCTTCAGTGTACTTTGGACTGTAGCATATCATATTTAAGGATTATATTAACCGCTTAACAATTGTCTCCAGATTATAAATGTCAGGGTAAAGAGTAATTAAACACATATCTCACAATTTTCTGTGTATGTAAAAGAAAATTGGTACGTACATATTCAATATTTTCATAAATGTGGCTTATTTTCTAGAACAGTGTGCACATTTATTTTCTATCTGAAAGTGCTGGTGTCAAAATTATTTTTTTACCTCCTAATTAAGTTTATAATAAAGAAATGAATTGTAACTAACTACTCCTAAGATATAGTGACGTAACTAACAATAGGAACATTTTTTGGCAAGTTTGCTTTGGGTTTATAAGTCTTAGAACACCTTACCCTATATCTTTTAACTTTTTGTCAAGATCTAAGTACAAATTTTCATCTTTTTTTAAGAGGATTTACTGCTTACCCCTTCGGCTTATTTATCAGACATTATATGTGGGGATGTTTTTACTTTATTGAAGCCTTTTGTTCCCTAAGCCAACGCTCGATAGCAGTCGTAAACCTCTGCCGATGGTTAAAACAATTTTACATGTCTGTTGGTGTACTGGGATTTTCTATCTATTGACGGATCATTGAGTCTCTAATTACATCACCTCCTCTCCATTGAGCATTTCCTCCATTATTACCATTCAAATTTTATCAACATTTTCGTGGATGGTGCAACAATGTACCACACATGCGGCAAAACAATCGGATTTCTCTATAGCTTATCTTGTCCGCTAATCACAGTTCGTCTATTTTCATCTACAGACATTGGTTGAAATGAAAACTGCAGTGGGAGAGGGATGTTTAGGGGAATAGCTTTTTCATAGCCTTCATTATAGCCGTTTCGAAGAGTATTGCTGCAGTTTTCGTTGACCACTAAGTGATCTTTTTCAATCCAGACCTAAATGTCTTTTATAAGTATTTTGAAACGAAGGCTGTCACTGACGGCAGTGCGTGACTGGTGGTGGCAGTACCTGAGCGGCCTACAAACTGGTCGGAAACACTACCGTTGGAAAGTCCGCGAGTTGCACCAAATCCTTCGTGAAACCACTGGCCTGGATGCTTCAGCTGCGAACGGACATGGCGTCACAACCAGGGGCCGGCCAGTGCCTGTTTATGTAGTTATGAGAAGTAGTTGTTGCTGCTCATTGCCGGCCGCGGTGGTCTAGCGGTTCTAGGCGCTCAGTCCGGAACCACGCGACTGCTACGGTCGCAGGTTCGAATCCTGCCTCGGGCATGGATGTGTGTGATGTCCTTAGGTTAGTTAGGTTTAAGTAGTTCTAAGTTCTAGGGGACTGATGACCACAGATGTTAAGTCCCATAGTGCTCAGAGCCATTTGAACCATTTTGCTGCTCATCTGTCGATTATAGTATATAATGAATCCTCATTGTGTGTCATTAATCGGTAAATACTGCTTTACACAGTCACAATTAGTTGTTGTACAACGTAGAAAAGGATATTTGCTACAGGTTTTTAATTCCAATTTGCACCTTAAATCTGTGCAGCTGACACTGCAAGCTGTAGCATTTTTGAAACTTCCTGGCAAATTTAAACTGTGTGCCGGACCGAGACTTGAACTCGGGTCCTTTGCCTTTCACGGGCAAGTGCACTACCGACTGAGCGACCCAAGCATGACTCACGACCTGTCCTCACAGCCTCAATTCTGCCAGTACCTCGTCCCCTACCTTTGCAGAAGAGCTTCTGTGAAGCTGTAATCAAACTTCACAGAAGCACTTCTGCAAAGATTGGGGATGAGGTACTGGCACAATTGAAGCTATGAGGAGGGGTCGTGCATCGTGCTTGGGTAACTCAGTCGGTAGAGCACTTGCCCATGAAAGGCAAGGGTCCCGAGTTCGAGTCTCGGTCCTGCGCCCAGTTTTAATTTGCCAGGAAGTAACATATCAGCGCCCATTCCGCTGCAGAGTAAAAATCTCATTGTGTAGCATTTTTGATTGCACGTATCCGCATAACATATAAACGGTTTTCTTACGAATCTTTTTCAGATGAGAAGGAAATGGTATGTACCTTATTGCATTTCCAACTAGAAATCGAATAAAGAGTATGTCACTTCATTCTGTTTTTCTACGGAGGCTTCTCTGTGTGCTAAATGGATAACTTCCACTAACAGAAATGATTTCGAAGTGGGCCACGAAGCAGTATTTTGCACAAAGGATTTCAAAGAAACTTATATTACAAGAGAACAAAGAATGAAGAGGAAGGGGAGCAGTGAATTGGAGTTACTTCGGAAACCACTCCATTTCAACAGCCTCACGAAATGAGACATCTCGTATCTGAGTGTCAAGTTGCCAAAGAAAATGCATTAGAACACATCGATCAATTACAGTTCAGGCATGGTGCGAAATAAAAATATTCACAGATTTCAAGGCAAGAGTGTCTTCTAAGCAAGTTAGAATATGGGAGCTGAAGATTCTTTTGTTACATTATGTAAGGTGTGTTTTGTAGAATGTATAGCAGTAATTCTTGCATTAATGACAATATTTGAAAATTTTACGGTTAAAATGAACATAAATAATTTTCCATTTGATCCTAAAGCTTTACATCATACCTTAGGCAAAGAACAAGGATGTGATCAGTCGACAGACTTCGACAGTACCGAATATTCTTTACAGAACTGATGGCAGTTCAAGAGAAGCGAAGAAAACTATGAAATTATCGATGTTAGCTCTTAAGAATTTTTGTAACCACGAAGAAAAGCGATTAATAAAGCAGATTTCTCAGGGAACAGGTGAAATTACTGGTCGCAAGAAGGTGACAAGGTAGTGTTAAAATTTATTTTGTGTGACTAAAACGTTTTTACATATTTTCTTCTCCGTATGTTTCATTATAAATAGTGAAGTACTGTCGAAATCGCATCCAAGACATGTAAGTGTAGGCTGCTGTTCCAGTAAAGGAGTGGAAGACGTAATCAATAATAAGTAATCGAGTTACCCTATACTTAATATAACCAGTTCATAGATTGTATTAGTATGAATTTGTCATATACATTTGGCAAGTAAGAATTACTCTGCTTTAACACAAGGTATATGAAAACACGAACTCAGCTGTTATTTCGAAACGTTTAAAATTCCGTATCCACCAATAACAGGCGGCTAGGGCTTTGCGAAGCTTTTTTTTTTCTTTTACAAATAAAATCAATTCCAGTAGCATGTCCTAGGTACCCAAGGAGTTAAGCGCCTGACTTGCCAGGATGTCCAATGAACGTAACCGGTATTGAAAATTAAAATATTTCTTGACAGTAGTTTAGGTGGTGTTCCACATATACTGCATTAACAGTTATGACAGCACAGTGCAAAACACACAGAAAATTATTTGAGCATGTGTTACACATGTAATGTCTTTGAGAATGACGAAGACGCATTTCAGCTTTATTTATTTACTTAGCGTATGGAACAACGAATCACATAGTACAACAGTTAACAAATAAAGCATAGAAGTGCATATAAAAACAAAAATGCATAAATCACATATGTGACATATAGATTTTTATAACTAATATGGGGTTTACGCCGTCTTTTGCGACTATATAAAGTCTTATTTAGACCAAACATTAGTAATTTTTCTAACATTGGGACAACTGTAAGAATTAAATCCATTTCTTTTCTCCTGGTTTCGCATCAGAAACGTTTTGAAAAAGGAGGGCACACGCAGATCATCAAAGAAGATATACTACTGTGAGAAACAGTTATAAAATGTGCTATTAAGATAGTTGTTGCTTTGAAACTGCTTTGAAAACTTGTTCACTGGAACGTGTAATTTCCGGCTCGAACTAACTCAATGCGACAATACGGAGCGAATGATTCCTCTACGTCTTCCCCTAGTGCAGTTACACTACGTTGCGTATTATGAATGTAAATTTCGTGAGATGCTTAATCCACTGATACGTTATTTTACGACATTTCTATTAAGTCGTTTTTTTATCTGTCTGTCTGTCAGTTCGGTACCATTTTTGCGGTTGATTTAGACTAAGCTCTCGTAGAGCGAGAGGGGTGAAATTTTAAACATGTCTTAGATGTGGACCATAATGCAATATTAAGTTGCTTTTTTGTCCGGTACATGGCGGAAGGTACTTTGTTTACCACCGGCATTTCTTGGTGAGCTAAGGATTTTTATCTCTCAGTGTATCTAAGAATAGGAAGACAAGACAGTGCAACTCGTTTTCTTGACTGGTGTGTGCAAGAGGATGCTTCTCGTACAACTGCGGTTTACCTCTTATCCTGTTCCAGTCGGGAATGGTTCCTGAAAATAACGATTCCTGATAAGCCTTTGTATAGCTCAAATCTTTATCTAATTTCTAACTCCTTGGTACTTTCACTAGACTTTCGTAGGAGGAAGCAATATGTTGGCTGAGTCAGGGGAAGACAAATTAAAATAAAATGTGGCACATGTTTCTGTCGTAACTGCATCAAAATGTTCAAAACTAACTAAAAACTTTCACACACACACACACACACACACACACACACAAGATATTAGGAGAAAATAATTATTTAAATAAAACTGAATCATTAATATACGTCTTTTTCAGACTAAAATGTATGATTTATTTTCCCTTTTTAAGGTTTGCTTATCAATTCGTGTTGACTGTCTAGGCAAATTTCCATGTTAGCTCTATCTGAACATTTGTTTATTCCACAGCAGAACAGTTGCACGAATATCTTTCGATTCACGGTTTGTAATATATTACAGCCTTGCATTATAGGACCATACTTTACCTATTGTTGTGCCCTGCGGTCGGCAGGAAAAAGAGCTAACAGCCCCCAATTTGAACACTCTTTATTATAATCAAACAAAAAAGCGCCTTCATGGCGTACACTAAGTTTTAAATGCAAGAACAACAAGAAAAAACCACAACTCTAGTGGTGGGAAAACGAAATAGGAAACAAGACAATGGAAGAAAAATACTGACCAAAGTCTACTCTACACAATGCAGAATCCAACGTGCTACTGCAATGTTACACCGAGTGAATACAAGGCTAGGGTAGGCATAAGTACTGGCGAGAACTATTCTTAGTGGTTGGTAAACACTGCCGGTCTGACGGTCTAGGCGTACTTATAAAGCCAGGTGGGCGGAGTGCTACATAAGTCATAAGAGTTCTGATTGGTGGAACACTGTCACATGTTGTCTGGCGAAGTAGTTCCGTGTTTATTTGGAGAGTCTGTTATTGTTTCTGTCCGCTGGCGATGTTTCCCACCGCGCTCCTGACAAGGGGTCGGCAACCCATCTTGCGTGTCGATTGTGCGGGCCCTTAACAATAAGGGGCCGCAACGACACCTATTATTTCCCCATTACTCTTTCTGTAGGTAATCTGATGACACCCAACAAAGGCTACACGCGTCATTAGCTATATTTCTGCAACCAAGACTGTGTTATCCAGAAATAGTCTACATACAGTTGCTGCGCCAGTCTGCCAGATGGAGCACGAGACGACAAATTGCCTGGTGGCTTCTGTCCCGCGCTCTTCGGCCGACGTTTGTTGATTTTTCTGACATTTCACCAGCACGACTGGCTAGCATTGTCATAGCTTCACACTCTACTGCTCGTGGTGGACTTCGCGGCCGCAGATTATTATATGTACCTGGATCACCAACATCCGCGGGCTTTTCCGTGGTCATTACCACTGTCGTTCTCCTCTTGCTACCTGCAACGGTCGGTAACTGCAGTATGGGAATCCATGATACCCTCACCAAGACGCTTTCTTCTTCCTTGTTGATGCTACTGTCACTTTTGTGTATTTCTATAGCTTCCATGAACAAGTGGGTGTGACACCTCTTTTCTACAGCAAGAACTTTCATGTTGTCGAATGTCACTATGTTGTAGGTGTCACACAGAGCGTGCTCCGTGGGCGAATTTTCAACCTGTCCCCGCCTGCAGCCCTGTTTGTGTTCGGTGAATCTCGCACTGTCGATCGCCCAGTTATTCCCTAACATAGACTTTTTGAACGTGTACCTGGAGTGGAAGATCTTTTTATGGAAAGTATGAAATAATTTCTCGTAGTCCCCTACAGATTCCTAACGTCATTCAGAGCCCCAGAAATTCATGATTGACAGTTTCTGATAGCTATGAGAATATTAAGTAGATTTGACCTGAAACACGTGGGTTGCCTGCAATACATAAGCGATCCATAAATAGTTCACTACGTTACTATGGCATTACATACTAATTCATGCATGAATAATTCACCTCTTCACTATTACCAACTGCATGTACTGTACGTTCTCCGTTTTAAATCTTACAACCATTTTCACAGCTATTACACGCTCACAATTATAAATCAGGATTGCCTGCATGGGCCTAGGAGAAATTCTTTTATACATTTTAGACCAATTTAAACAAAATCGTATTAAAAATCCATTTGTATTTGAATATTTATTTCATGGAGTCGCCCTCTGAAACCGTGTAGGTACTTATGAATAACCCTGTGTTAAATATAAATACTATAGCGATCTGTCTACCGGCTAGGATAGCCGTAAGCACTAAAGCGCATTTTCCTGGACTCGAGTATGCGCGCCGGCCCTGGATCGAATCCGCCCGGCGGATAAACGACGACGGCCAGTGTGCCGGCCAGCCTGGATGTGGTTTTTAGGCGGTTTTCCACATTGTGCTAGTTGAATACCAGGCTGGTCTTCACGTTGCGCCTGAATTACACGCGTCGCAGACATTTGAAACACGTTCGCACTATTTCACAATTTACACTAGATGCAGGCAGCTGGGGTACACTGATTTCATCCCGGGGGTATGGGGTAGCGGCAGGAAGGGCATCTGGCCACCCATAAAACTAACCTTGCCAAATCCGTACTAACCACGCCGACCCTGCGATCGCTGCAGGACTAAGGCGTAAGTGAAAGAAAGAAAGAAAGAAAGTAAGCCACTGTCTATTGGTATAGAACATGAGACTCAGAACATACCCACTTCTATTGAAGGACTGTGTACCTAGACACCGAGCGAGGTGGCGCAGTGGTTATACACTGGACTTATTTTAGGAGGACGACTGTTCACACTCATGACTGGCCATCCAGATTTAGGTTTACCATGAGTTTTCTAAGTGCCAGGATAGTTCCTTTGAAAGGGCACGGCCGATTATCTTTCCCATCGTAGACAAAATTCGAGCTTGTGCTCCGTCTCTAGTAACCTGTACGTCGCTGGGACGTTAAACTCAGTCTAACTTCCTTCTTCCCTTGTATGCCCAGACCATGACTACCACTGACTCGGATCAAGCGTCGAGATACATCCCTGGACAGATCACTTTCTGAGAGTATTGCCAGCGAAGATCAAAGTGTAGGGTTTGAGTCCCGGAGCAGGACTTATGTTTAATCTGCAAGAGAATTTCAAGATCAGCTGACACTCCGCTGCAGAGCGGTAGATTCACACTGGAGAGCTACGGCATGTAATGTCCCCACAGAAAATACCCTCTACCACGCAGCTGTTAATCATTTTCAATCAAACCATCCACATTCATTCACTTTGGAAAAGTTATCTGATCTGATTTTCTCGTAATATATGCGGCGACAGCTCGACGACGCCAAAGTATTTTCTAGTGCGTTTATTCTTTGAAATAACAGAGATGCATGTATGCATTTTCCATGGTTGTTAGATTGGTAAGTTGGACAGCTTTTGGAGTATCTGTTGAGGGATTTACGTGTTTCTGAGAGATACATATTCTGCTTTTCTTCTTGCTAAAGCGAGCCAATTAACATTTTTGCCGCTAGCGGTTTGTTTGAAGAGAAAGAGACTGTAAACGGAAAATAATTAAGGCGTGGAATCACCAGAGATCTGGACATGTAATGGAGATGGATTTAATACACAATTTCTCCACAAATAAGGTTTGTGACTTTTTTGTTCTGGAGTGAATGAACGAAAGAGTTTTTCCTGAATCATTTGATGATCACGTTGGCCCTGTAGTTAGTGGGGAAGTTTCAGCTGTGTCGAAGAGAGCCTGCAATCACTGAGTCTGTGTTAAATCGTCCAAAAAGGCTTCGTACACATCTGGAATTCGCAATCTTTCGTAAAAGGAAAAAATTGTCCAAACGATTGATTCTCCCGACTGACTGCAGTGTTTAACAGTAATAATAAATGTAAAGATCTCTTACAGCAAGCCAGCCACAGATTACCAAGACGAAGGACTCCACCAAAGATCCTATTTGGCTGATTTCACGTAATGAAATATTATATTAAAACTTTACATAGATAAAGGAGAGAAAGAGAGAGAGCGAATGAAAATAGAGATAATACTAATAATCCTCCTTTAGTCTAATTTTTCACCTGTCTTATCACGGATCAGCCAAGAACTGGGAGGGCCTTCCTTTACTGTATAGATGTATGTGTGAAGGTGAAGGGATCTTAAAGGCAACAGATACACGTCTATACAGACAAGACATTACACAGAGACAGCAGCTAGCTGCATTCATCATCTATTCTTAGACAAAGAGACGGCAACTTATTATCCGAACATTTAAAAATGTTAAAGGCAGCGCAGCGGCGGCGGCTGCGGCGGCGGCTGCTACTGACCGCAGTGGTGCTGTCGGCAGGCGTGTCGCGGCGCTCCTTCCAGGCACGCCCTCCGCAGAGGCACGCAGTGCTGGCCGCGCGGGCACGCGTGTCGCGAGCAGGGATCACGCTCCGGGCACGCGCCAGCCTCCAGTTCTCCGTCGCCGGCGCCCGCACACCTGCAACACCGGACACCCCCCGTCTCTGTGTAACACCATAGCTCTAATACTCTACTGATTTATTTTGCCTTTTGTCTTATTTAATGTTACATCGTTGAGCTTCTGTAAAGGTTGTTGGATTGACTCAATAACATAAAACTGTATACTCCTTTCTTTGTAAAAACTTTGATGTCATGGTTTGATTCTATGCAATGTAGTATATCTGCCATTTAAATTCTTTATCTCAATTGGAGGGAGACAAAACTTACTGTACACATTTGGAATTTGGGTGAATAATTTTTTGTAAAAATACTAATATGTGCAAATGTTTTGTTTTATTTAAAATGTTTGTTTGCTGTTATGTAAGCTGCTGACCTTCACTTAGGATTCTTAGTTATTCTGTGTATAAGAGGCAGTGTGGTTCCCCTCGGGAACGGAACTTGGTAGCTCGCGGAAATTGTGGTTGGCCTAGGTAGAAAAGGTGGAACAAGAGTCAGTCGGGGACGAGCTACCAAACTGTGCACTGCCCATGTAAAAGTTGTGTATTGTGCTGGTTCCGAGAGAGGCTTTTTCTGTCACTTTCCAATCCCTTGGATGAATGGATAAATAGCTCGAACGATTCTGGAATTGGTATCCATCATCGCCACCAAGAAGGGACAGGGTCCAGCAATTCTGCCTGCAAATCCACCTACCAACATACAGTTGCCACCACATTGCGCAATCACTGTATCGAAATACTATAATAATGTACAGTAAAGGATCAGCTTATTGGAGGTGTTAGTGTGCTCAAATATAAGGTAACTTATAACTGAATTCATGTACCTACCATGATTTTTTCCCTATCACAACACCTCTCAGTTTCCTCTCCATTTGAACTATGATTACCGAGTGTCCTATTTTGTGAAAAAAATGAAAGCCTCAGAACTTTAAATAATGTTGTTTGATCTTTGGTAAGAAGGGAGTATTCAGATTTACTGTGGATTCAGTGAAATTGTGGGAGGTAGTAAATGTAGTCTTGTGAAAGCCTCCCAGGGATGGAAACAGTCTAATTTAAAGTTTTGTGGAGTCAAAGTCACCTATTTAATCATTAACTTGAAAGTAGAAGACTGTGTTAATAAAGACAATTTGCAGTTTCTTTTAAAGATTAAAATTCTTAAAACTGAGGCTTATAAAGTGTTGCTCAGTTAATGATCATAGTGCTGCCTGTAGTATATTTTAAAAGGTGAGTCAGTTTCTTGCAAATTTGTCAACATTACGTTTCACTGTGGTAAAAGTGGAAAACTGCAATAGTGAATAGTTACATATTCATGTTTGCTAAGCGTTTGTATCTCTTGTGTATTGGAAGTGCATATTAATAGTACAACAGGATCCACAGTTTGCCTATTGTGCTAATGCTAGGTAACAAGTAACGGGAAGACCACTACTTAATGAAAACCATAATTTCTTTATTCAAAAGACAGTGAGAAGTAACCTGTTAGTGAATTCCATTTAACTTTCATTCTAAATACAATAGTATTCAGTTGAGAGACACTTAACCTGTGACCAGTTCATAATTTTGCAGTGAACTACATTTATAATTTTATGTCAACTAGGAAAGTGTTTGAAAAATAATACTTAACCTATGTCCAATTTATGATTCTGCAGTGAATATTAATAGTAACGTTATAAAGACCATGCAGTTTGAATAAACCCTGAAGTAAGCGTGTGTTTCATTATCTGTTATATATATGCAAATTGTCTTTCCTGCTCTGTCAGCTTCTTAACCGTGAACATATGCAGGTGCTAGAGTTCATTGCACTCGCTTGTGGTAAAGTATAGGTTGTGTTTGTCCGCTAAAGTTACTAATAACTATTTTAGTCAACAAGAATGTTAATCATTCTCTTGCCTAATTAGGCTGGCGAACGTTTTCCTTGTTCTCTAAACAGTGTGGCTAGGTAAAACATTATTTGTTACTGTTTGAATAATTACGTAATTCTGACTTTCACTTCCGATAAGCCACCTCCGTTAGGTACGACGCGGTCAATATAACAAAATTCCTCTCAGAGGGTAACACTGCCCTACTTCTTCATACTATAATTACTAGAATAAGAATAATTTCTGTATACGAACTGCCTTAGGCTTTGAGGTTATGGTATAGTAGTAGCAGACGGAAGTGTTATACGTAGTTTTTCCGTGACAGGACTATTTGTTCTGTTGGGCCATACTACGCAATAAACCAAGCTTGGTATTTCATAGTACAAGCTACGTAAATGCTGTTGCAGTGTTACAGTCTCAGCACACAGGGAGCACGTATGCGAGACACTCATTAGACTGCCTCACTTGTATCATTTGGTGGGACTCTTAGACTACGGCACAAGTTCGGTGCTAGGTGATGTGAACACTCAACTCCTTGTAAAACGAGCCAGATTTTCTGGTCGTAAGTGTTGGTTCAAATGGCTCTGAGCACTATGGGACTTAACATCTTAGGTCATCAGTCCCCTAGAATTTAGAACTACTTAAACCTAACTAACCTAAGGACATCACACACATCCATGCCCGAGGCAGGATTCGAACCTGCGACCGTAGCAGTCCCACGGTTCCGGACTGGAGCGCCTAGAACCGCAAGACCACCGCGGCCGGCGGTCGTAAAAGTTGTTGGTTAATAGTGGGAGAGATTGACCTCTTATTTTCTTCAGCGCAAAACATGCGTGTTTTTGCACTTCTTTCTTTTGCGTCTGGTAGCATGTTTGTATACAGTGCCATACACTGAAGCGGCACAGAAACTGGTATAGGCATGCGTGTTCAAATACGGAGATAAGTAAACAGGCAGAATATAGCGCTGCGGTCGGCAACGCCTACGTAAGAGAACAAGTATCTGGCACAGTTGTTACATCGGTTACGGCTGCTACAATGGCAGGTTATCAAGATTTAAGTGACTTTCAACGTGGTGTTGTAGTCGGCGCACGAGCGATGGTACAAAGCACTACAGAGGTGGCGATGAAGTGGGGAGATTTTCCCGTACGGCCATTTCACGAGTGTATCGTGAATATCAGTGAAATACGGCTTCGCAGGACACAGCGGATCAGGTTGTCGAAAGGGGCCAACGTCAGTTACTGTTAGATATACAAGAACACACAACTTTATTACTCAAACCAAAGCACAGTTTTCTCTTTAAAACAAAAAAGATCAATTCACGGCTGAGGGCCCAAGTAACTTCTCCGCAATAAGTTTAAATGATTCCTTCTAAAACACCAGGACTCAGAGTAACGGCTGAAGGCCTTACTTAAGTACAATTGCAACATCTTCTCGGCTAAAGACCAAAATAATATTTCAGATCAGCTAAGGAAATTCTTTGAAGGCCAAGCATTTACAAATTTCGGCTAAAGGCCATATTAATGGAAATTCAAATTAATTCTGTATCTCAAAGCCCAATAAAAAAGTTAATAAATGAGAAATTAATAAAAGAGAGGGTTTAAGGATAAGCTTTTGCACAGTACAACGGAAAAACATCTTAAGAAAACTTGAAGTATCTTTGCGGTTGAAGACCAAAGAATTAGTCAATAATAATTAAAGATAACCTTAAGATAAACATTTACACAACACGGCTGAAGGCCGAGAAACCTTCGGACAAGGATTTACATATTAAGGCCACAGATTCAGAAACAAACGCGGCTGTAGGCCTAAATACAGAGCAACAAGAATTTTAAGTAACACGGCTGAAGGCCTAAGCTTAAAATAGTTGTCATGAAGTTCGGCTGAAGGTCATGTAGTAAACATAAAACACACAATATTAATACACGCCTGAAGGCCTGGCACAGTACCTGCGACCAAATAAAATGACAATCACAAACAACAAACGGTGGTGCTCAAGAGTGTTCCAAGGGACGGCCTGGGGAGGAGACTCTGAGCACAGTTTGGTGAGACAGGCAGCCAAGCGTAACACTAAACAATCGGGTGGGAACACGACCTAGGGATGGCTGAAGAAACAACCAACAGCCTAATAAATTCCATCAATTCGCTTCCACCCGACACAATTGCTCCTCTGTTTCAACCGACCGACTGACTACAACAGTACGCACACAGCATTCATCTGCACAGTGAAAATCACAGAAGCTACACAAGGATACACGTAAACACACTTGCACAAGAACTCGAACAATAGTAAAAGCAATCGCTGTGGGACAAAGACGAATAAATTCGACATGCAGAGAGTTTCCACAAGCGGTCGACGACCAAATACACGTCGTCCGTTGAGACGACCGAGCGAACGACCAACCCAGGTCGTTCCCACTGATGTTACGTGTGTCGGCAACGGTCGGGAGAGTCTTGTCTATCCGAAGCTGGCTGCAGCTCCAACCGGGACCAACTCGATGTGCGTTCGGAACTCGGAGACACGGCGGCCCGGGCACACTGGCTCGGACCCAACCATGCAGAGGTAACTCTTGCCCATTGGCCACGACATCTCTGTGCAAGGAACGAACCGACGCTAGTCCAGCACGATGTCCAAGTGACGAGGCCCAGAAACGGTCAAAAGACCAAACACACGTCGCCCGATAAGACGAGCAACCGAACGACCAACCAACGGTCGTCCCGCTCAAATCTCCTTCCGTCGTACAGTTTCTATGTGCCGCCAGCGGCCGGCGAGCACTGGCTGTCCGCACCTCACTGGCTCTCCGTCACCGACTCATTGCTGCTGCGTCCCGACTTCACTGCTGCTGCGCCCTGACTGACTCCCAACTCAGCTCCAGACAAACGACCCGGAAATACAAGCGGACACTCCAGACATAGTACGAGAGTGCACTTATCGATAAGCGCTGCTGCTGCCACTGACGGGCAAGCAAACCAGCAACCTAGTGACACCAGTAAAGACACCAGTTAAAGAAAAAAAGAAGGCGACAGAACCACAAAAACAAGATGACGAGCAATAGCGGCATGAGCGCGAACCGCGCACGGATCAATCAGGAATCCGGTAAAACATCAAATCTCCGACATCGTTGCGGCCAGAAAAATATCCTGCAAGAACAGGACCGACGACGACTGAAGAGAATCGTTCAACGTGACAGAAGTGCATCCATTCCGCAAATCGCTGCAGATTTCAGTGCTGGGCCATAAACAAGTGTCAGCGTGCGGACCATTCAACAAAACACCTTCGATATGAGCTTTCGGATCCGAAGGCCCACTCGTGTACCATTGATGACTGCACGACACAAAGCTTTACGCTTCGCCTGGGTCGTCAACACCAACTTTTGACTGTTGATGACTGGAAACATATCGTCTCGTCGGACGAGTCTCGTTTCAAATTGTATCGAGCGGATGGACGTGTGCGGGTATGGAGACAACCCCATAAATCAATGGACCTTGCATGTCAACCGGGGACTGTTCAAGCTGGTGCAGGCTCTGCAATTGTGTGTGGGGTATACTGTTGGAATCATATGGGACCCTGATGCGTCTAGATACAACTCTGACAGATGACATGTACGTAAGCATCCTGTGTGATCACCTGCATCCATTCTGATCACCTGCATCCATTCATGTCCATTGTGCATTTCGATGGACTTGGGCAATTCTAGCAGGACAATGCTACATTCCACACGTCCAGAATTGCTATAGAGATGCTCCGGGAACACATTGTGTGTGGGGTATACTGTTGGAATCATATGGGACCCTGATGCGTCTAGATACAACTCTGACAGATGACATGTACGTAAGCATCCTGTGTGATCACCTGCATCCATTCTGATCACCTGCATCCATTCATGTCCATTGTGCATTTCGATGGACTTGGGCAATTCTAGCAGGACAATGCTACATTCCACACGTCCAGAATTGCTATAGAGATGCTCCGGGAACACATTGTGTGTGGGGTATACTGTTGGAATCATATGGGACCCTGATGCGTCTAGATACAACTCTGACAGATGACATGTACGTAAGCATCCTGTGTGATCACCTGCATCCATTCTGATCACCTGCATCCATTCATGTCCATTGTGCATTTCGATGGACTTGGGCAATTCTAGCAGGACAATGCTACATTCCACACGTCCAGAATTGCTATAGAGATGCTCCGGGAACACATTGTGTGTGGGGTATACTGTTGGAATCATATGGGACCCTGATGCGTCTAGATACAACTCTGACAGATGACATGTACGTAAGCATCCTGTGTGATCACCTGCATCCATTCTGATCACCTGCATCCATTCATGTCCATTGTGCATTTCGATGGACTTGGGCAATTCTAGCAGGACAATGCTACATTCCACACGTCCAGAATTGCTATAGAGATGCTCCGGGAACACATTGTGTGTGGGGTATACTGTTGGAATCATATGGGACCCTGATGCGTCTAGATACAACTCTGACAGATGACATGTACGTAAGCATCCTGTGTGATCACCTGCATCCATTCTGATCACCTGCATCCATTCATGTCCATTGTGCATTCCGATGGACGTGGGCAATTCTAGCAGGACAATGCTACATTCCACACGTCCAGAATTGCTATAGAGATGCTCCGGGAACACATTGTGTGTGGGGTATACTGTTGGAATCATATGGGACCCTGATGCGTCTAGATACAACTCTGACAGATGACATGTACGTAAGCATCCTGTGTGATCACCTGCATCCATTCTGATCACCTGCATCCATTCATGTCCATTGTGCATTTCGATGGACTTGGGCAATTCTAGCAGGACAATGCTACATTCCACACGTCCAGAATTGCTATAGAGATGCTCCGGGAACACATTGTGTGTGGGGTATACTGTTGGAATCATATGGGACCCTGATGCGTCTAGATACAACTCTGACAGATGACATGTACGTAAGCATCCTGTGTGATCACCTGCATCCATTCTGATCACCTGCATCCATTCATGTCCATTGTGCATTTCGATGGACTTGGGCAATTCTAGCAGGACAATGCTACATTCCACACGTCCAGAATTGCTATAGAGATGCTCCGGGAACACATTGTGTGTGGGGTATACTGTTGGAATCATATGGGACCCTGATGCGTCTAGATACAACTCTGACAGATGACATGTACGTAAGCATCCTGTGTGATCACCTGCATCCATTCTGATCACCTGCATCTATTCATGTCCATTGTGCATTTCGATGGACTTGGGCAATTCTAGCAGGACAATGCTACATTCCACACGTCCAGAATTGCTATAGAGATGCTCCGGGAACACATTGTGTGTGGGGTATACTGTTGGAATCATATGGGACCCTGATGCGTCTAGATACAACTCTGACAGATGACATGTACGTAAGCATCCTGTGTGATCACCTGCATCCATTCTGATCACCTGCATCCATTCATGTCCATTGTGCATTTCGATGGACTTGGGCAATTCTAGCAGGACAATGCTACATTCCACACGTCCAGAATTGCTATAGAGATGCTCCGGGAACACATTGTGTGTGGGGTATACTGTTGGAATCATATGGGACCCTGATGCGTCTAGATACAACTCTGACAGATGACATGTACGTAAGCATCCTGTGTGATCACCTGCATCCATTCTGATCACCTGCATCCATTCATATCCATTGTGCATTCCGATGGACGTGGGCAATTCTAGCAGGACAATGCTACATTCCACACGTCCAGAATTGCTATAGAGATGCTCCGGGAACACATTGTGTGTGGGGTATACTGTTGGAATCATATGGGACCCTGATGCGTCTAGATACAACTCTGACAGATGACATGTACGTAAGCATCCTGTGTGATCACCTGCATCCATTCTGATCACCTGCATCCATTCATGTCCATTGTGCATTTCGATGGACTTGGGCAATTCTAGCAGGACAATGCTACATTCCACACGTCCAGAATTGCTATAGAGATGCTCCGGGAACACATTGTGTGTGGGGTATACTGTTGGAATCATATGGGACCCTGATGCGTCTAGATACAACTCTGACAGATGACATGTACGTAAGCATCCTGTGTGATCACCTGCATCCATTCTGATCACCTGCATCCATTCATATCCATTGTGCATTCCGATGGACGTGGGCAATTCTAGCAGGACAATGCTACATTCCACACGTCCAGAATTGCTATAGAGATGCTCCGGGAACACATTGTGTGTGGGGTATACTGTTGGAATCATATGGGACCCTGATGCGTCTAGATACAACTCTGACAGATGACATGTACGTAAGCATCCTGTGTGATCACCTGCATCCATTCTGATCACCTGCATCCATTCATGTCCATTGTGCATTTCGATGGACTTGGGCAATTCTAGCAGGACAATGCTACATTCCACACGTCCAGAATTGCTATAGAGATGCTCCGGGAACACATTGTGTGTGGGGTATACTGTTGGAATCATATGGGACCCTGATGCGTCTAGATACAACTCTGACAGATAACATGTACGTAAGCATCCTGTGTGATCACCTGCATCCATTCTGATCACCTGCATCCATTCATGTCCATTGTGCATTTCGATGGACGTGGGCAATTCTAGCAGGACAATGCTACATTCCACACGTCCAGAATTGCTATAGAGATGCTCCGGGAACACATTGTGTGTGGGGTATACTGTTGGAATCATATGGGACCCTGATGCGTCTAGATACAACTCTGACAGATGACATGTACGTAAGCATCCTGTGTGATCACCTGCATCCATTCTGATCACCTGCATCCATTCATGTCCATTGTGCATTTCGATGGACTTGGGCAATTCTAGCAGGACAATGCTACATTCCACACGTCCAGAATTGCTATAGAGATGCTCCGGGAACACATTGTGTGTGGGGTATACTGTTGGAATCATATGGGACCCTGATGCGTCTAGATACAACTCTGACAGATGACATGTACGTAAGCATCCTGTGTGATCACCTGCATCCATTCTGATCACCTGCATCCATTCATGTCCATTGTGCATTTCGATGGACTTGGGCAATTCTAGCAGGACAATGCTACATTCCACACGTCCAGAATTGCTATAGAGATGCTCCGGGAACACATTGTGTGTGGGGTATACTGTTGGAATCATATGGGACCCTGATGCGTCTAGATACAACTCTGACAGATGACATGTACGTAAGCATCCTGTGTGATCACCTGCATCCATTCTGATCACCTGCATCCATTCATATCCATTGTGCATTCCGATGGACGTGGGCAATTCTAGCAGGACAATGCTACATTCCACACGTCCAGAATTGCTATAGAGATGCTCCGGGAACACATTGTGTGTGGGGTATACTGTTGGAATCATATGGGACCCTGATGCGTCTAGATACAACTCTGACAGATGACATGTACGTAAGCATCCTGTGTGATCACCTGCATCCATTCTGATCACCTGCATCCATTCATGTCCATTGTGCATTTCGATGGACTTGGGCAATTCTAGCAGGACAATGCTACATTCCACACGTCCAGAATTGCTATAGAGATGCTCCGGGAACACATTGTGTGTGGGGTATACTGTTGGAATCATATGGGACCCTGATGCGTCTAGATACAACTCTGACAGATGACATGTACGTAAGCATCCTGTGTGATCACCTGCATCCATTCTGATCACCTGCATCCATTCATATCCATTGTGCATTCCGATGGACGTGGGCAATTCTAGCAGGACAATGCTACATTCCACACGTCCAGAATTGCTATAGAGATGCTCCGGGAACACATTGTGTGTGGGGTATACTGTTGGAATCATATGGGACCCTGATGCGTCTAGATACAACTCTGACAGATGACATGTACGTAAGCATCCTGTGTGATCACCTGCATCCATTCTGATCACCTGCATCCATTCATATCCATTGTGCATTCCGATGGACGTGGGCAATTCTAGCAGGACAATGCTACATTCCACACGTCCAGAATTGCTATAGAGATGCTCCGGGAACACATTGTGTGTGGGGTATACTGTTGGAATCATATGGGACCCTGATGCGTCTAGATACAACTCTGACAGATGACATGTACGTAAGCATCCTGTGTGATCACCTGCATCCATTCTGATCACCTGCATCCATTCATGTCCATTGTGCATTTCGATGGACTTGGGCAATTCTAGCAGGACAATGCTACATTCCACACGTCCAGAATTGCTATAGAGATGCTCCGGGAACACATTGTGTGTGGGGTATACTGTTGGAATCATATGGGACCCTGATGCGTCTAGATACAACTCTGACAGATGACATGTACGTAAGCATCCTGTGTGATCACCTGCATCCATTCTGATCACCTGCATCCATTCATGTCCATTGTGCATTTCGATGGACTTGGGCAATTCTAGCAGGACAATGCTACATTCCACACGTCCAGAATTGCTATAGAGATGCTCCGGGAACACATTGTGTGTGGGGTATACTGTTGGAATCATATGGGACCCTGATGCGTCTAGATACAACTCTGACAGATGACATGTACGTAAGCATCCTGTGTGATCACCTGCATCCATTCTGATCACCTGCATCCATTCATGTCCATTGTGCATTTCGATGGACTTGGGCAATTCTAGCAGGACAATGCTACATTCCACACGTCCAGAATTGCTATAGAGATGCTCCGGGAACACATTGTGTGTGGGGTATACTGTTGGAATCATATGGGACCCTGATGCGTCTAGATACAACTCTGACAGATGACATGTACGTAAGCATCCTGTGTGATCACCTGCATCCATTCTGATCACCTGCATCCATTCATGTCCATTGTGCATTTCGATGGACTTGGGCAATTCTAGCAGGACAATGCTACATTCCACACGTCCAGAATTGCTATAGAGATGCTCCGGGAACACATTGTGTGTGGGGTATACTGTTGGAATCATATGGGACCCTGATGCGTCTAGATACAACTCTGACAGATGACATGTACGTAAGCATCCTGTGTGATCACCTGCATCCATTCTGATCACCTGCATCCATTCATGTCCATTGTGCATTTCGATGGACTTGGGCAATTCTAGCAGGACAATGCTACATTCCACACGTCCAGAATTGCTATAGAGATGCTCCGGGAACACATTGTGTGTGGGGTATACTGTTGGAATCATATGGGACCCTGATGCGTCTAGATACAACTCTGACAGATGACATGTACGTAAGCATCCTGTGTGATCACCTGCATCCATTCTGATCACCTGCATCCATTCATGTCCATTGTGCATTTCGATGGACTTGGGCAATTCTAGCAGGACAATGCTACATTCCACACGTCCAGAATTGCTATAGAGATGCTCCGGGAACACATTGTGTGTGGGGTATACTGTTGGAATCATATGGGACCCTGATGCGTCTAGATACAACTCTGACAGATGACATGTACGTAAGCATCCTGTGTGATCACCTGCATCCATTCTGATCACCTGCATCCATTCATGTCCATTGTGCATTTCGATGGACTTGGGCAATTCTAGCAGGACAATGCTACATTCCACACGTCCAGAATTGCTATAGAGATGCTCCGGGAACACATTGTGTGTGGGGTATACTGTTGGAATCATATGGGACCCTGATGCGTCTAGATACAACTCTGACAGATGACATGTACGTAAGCATCCTGTGTGATCACCTGCATCCATTCTGATCACCTGCATCCATTCATGTCCATTGTGCATTTCGATGGACTTGGGCAATTCTAGCAGGACAATGCTACATTCCACACGTCCAGAATTGCTATAGAGATGCTCCGGGAACACATTGTGTGTGGGGTATACTGTTGGAATCATATGGGACCCTGATGCGTCTAGATACAACTCTGACAGATGACATGTACGTAAGCATCCTGTGTGATCACCTGCATCCATTCTGATCACCTGCATCCATTCATGTCCATTGTGCATTTCGATGGACTTGGGCAATTCTAGCAGGACAATGCTACATTCCACACGTCCAGAATTGCTATAGAGATGCTCCGGGAACACATTGTGTGTGGGGTATACTGTTGGAATCATATGGGACCCTGATGCGTCTAGATACAACTCTGACAGATGACATGTACGTAAGCATCCTGTGTGATCACCTGCATCCATTCTGATCACCTGCATCCATTCATGTCCATTGTGCATTTCGATGGACTTGGGCAATTCTAGCAGGACAATGCTACATTCCACACGTCCAGAATTGCTATAGAGATGCTCCGGGAACACATTGTGTGTGGGGTATACTGTTGGAATCATATGGGACCCTGATGCGTCTAGATACAACTCTGACAGATGACATGTACGTAAGCATCCTGTGTGATCACCTGCATCCATTCTGATCACCTGCATCCATTCATGTCCATTGTGCATTTCGATGGACTTGGGCAATTCTAGCAGGACAATGCTACATTCCACACGTCCAGAATTGCTATAGAGATGCTCCGGGAACACATTGTGTGTGGGGTATACTGTTGGAATCATATGGGACCCTGATGCGTCTAGATACAACTCTGACAGATGACATGTACGTAAGCATCCTGTGTGATCACCTGCATCCATTCTGATCACCTGCATCCATTCATATCCATTGTGCATTCCGATGGACGTGGGCAATTCTAGCAGGACAATGCTACATTCCACACGTCCAGAATTGCTACAGAGATCCTCCGGGAACACTCTTCTGAGTTTAAACACTTTCGCTGGCCACCAAACTTTCAGACATGAACATTATTGAGCATATCTGGAATGTCTTACAATGTGCTCTTCAGAAGACATCTCAACCCTGTCGTATTCTTACGGATTTGTGGACAACCCTGCAGGATTCGTCGTGTCAATTCCGTACAATACTACTTCAGACTTCAGTAAAGTCCACGCCACGTCATGTTGCGGCACTTTTGCGTGCTCGCGGGGGCCCTGCGCGATATTAGGCAGGTGTACCAGTTTCTTTGGCTCTTCAGTGTGTGAAAAAATGAAAATATGCATGAGTGATCCATCTCACCCATAGACGTATAGAGGGGTTAGAGCAGTGTACTGGTAGAGATGGACCACATAAAAATGACTACACGAGAAGAAAGGAGTCAATTGAAATTTTATATATTGGCTTGAATGTATTGTAATGAATACAGAATTATACTATTAAAATCTTTACTACTGAACAATTTCATCAATTTATTATAAATCTTGATTGAACACTGTCTTTTCGAATGAGTTGTTGGTTTTGATCAAGCCTTAGACTGTATTTCTCTCACCACTGCAGTTACACTTAATACCAAATGTTGACAATCGTGAACAAGCACTTAACCCAATCATAATTCTTATTTGTTTCATAACAGACTTCACCACAGCCAATACATTTATCCTCATCTAATACATAAAAGTTATTTTCCTGAACTTCTAAAAAGATTCCACCTGATGAATACAATGAGCTATTTGCAGTATTTTTCCTATTGAGCTTCTAAACTCTGCTTCTTTCTTGGTGATCACTTTATGCCTTCTTTCTGTTTCCTTATTTTTCTCATTCCTCTTTTCTTTATAGTCTCAAGGTTTCCAGCAGAGTTTATTCCTTTGGAACGGTTGCTGCCTTCCTTTCGCGGTTTTATCAATAGCAGGAACAGGTGACATTTCTTCGGAACCTTTCTCTTTTGTTTGCGGCAGTCAGGAGTGGTCAGTTTTGAGGTGGTAATCTTGAAAGTTTTAGTTTAGTGGGAATGGATGCTGAAGCTGTGCCAGTAAAGGAATTTGATTTGTGAAGATAACTCTGCTCTTTTGGTGTGTTTGGGATCAGTAGATCTTCAGATGTACTTAGAAGTGGTTGATTTGCCTGTGTGCAAGATTCTGCTCTTACATTTGTTGGCACAGATATATTTTCCGACAAATAAGTATAGTCTGAGACTCAGGCCATCTCCCTTGTGATTATTGCACGTGTCTCTAAACTAAATTTAATTGTTCTCCATCTCACTCACATTAAAACAAGTAGTCCATGTCTCCTGAATAGCACTGGTCCATTTCTCCCGAATGTCTGGGAGAGATGGACCACAGGACTTCCGTCAGCAGGTAGCGAACTCGGGGTCCATTTTAGGTTAGTTTCATGTCTACAGATTTGTGAAGCTCACAGTACTAAAACTGCATCGATATTGTGCAAACTACGTCTTAATACTAAAATTGTGTAGCCACTCGATAGAACTTTTCGGTTAACCAGACGACAGAATATGATTTTCCTCCATAACAGATTTCATCATACCCAATACATTCATCCTCATCTCATACAGCAACACTTCTGCACCACGTATGTTCACAAAAGAGCTTCCTTGCAAATAGGTGAGCTGCTCTCCAGCGGCACATTTGTGAAATATGCCAATGGTCCGCCTCACCCAGTGGCCCAACTCTCCAGGACTTACCCTATTTGTTAGAAATTCTTTGGAAATGTTTGGTTTGAAATTGAATGACTCTCGAGAAAAGAAAGTGATGTGAAGTACAAAATTCCGATTCTCCACATTACGGTCAGATATCGTCGTTATTACAATGTCTTATAAATTTTTACTGGCTCTCGCAGGGCATTGATTTTACTATGTTGATAGATTCCACTTGGACAAATAAATAAGGTGGAATCCATTTTTATTAAGTCAAAGATTTGGGACATGATTGTACTGACAGCAGTAGCGATCTCAACAACCGAAGTGACTTCCACTGTTGAAAGTGGCTATGTTAGAAACAACGAACTACGAAGAACAGTTACAGTGGAGACAATAAGACATCTCTGGAAGACATTAGGTAAGCATTTATCTCCACAAACGATCAGCGAACTTCCGAGAGTTTATCCCACCGTATGGAAATTTCTGTAGGGGAGAAATTACTGAGTTAGCATACCCTGATCAAGTAACAGCCCGCAGTTGGAAAATTCCACGCTCTCTTTTTATTAGAAGAATAAATGAACCACTGTAAACTATCAACTGCTGCCGTACGACCTGGCATCAAGTTGTGTGTATGTGGCGGTAGGCAATACGAAATCGTCGCAGTTAGGTGAGTTGACTTAGAGACGTGACAGACTGGTACTAGAAACAAGTCATCATGTTTCGATGTCACCATGACCACCTCCTCATAAGGTTTTCGAATTTGTATGTGTATCAAAGCTGACTTTGCAACGTGCCTACAGGGAATAATGTTTCACCCATAGGCACGTAACACAGCAAAAGAACGCTAACCACAAAATATTCCTAATGCCGATGGATTGGAGACATATCTTCCCAGATGACAACTGCGATGCTTAAGGGCAGAACGCGCACATTCAGGCAGTCCAAAGTATTTCGACTGCACCGCTCAGACATTGGTCGTTTCTTAATCGGATAGAAAATGTCTAGGACTATTTTGAAAGGCAGGTGAAACATAGCAGTCAACATCCCAACAGTTTGGTAGTTCTTCGCGATGTTATCATCAATGATTGCCTTCAGCTCGATGTGGCATCCCTGAAGCTACTTTTGGACTCTCACCCTTGCTGAACTTAGAGCATTATCAGAGGTAGAGGACGGGGTTTACCAGACAGCTGCTGGGGGTTTCCAGTCTCTGGTCCAGTGTGCTTAGCGGAAGTTCAGTAACAGTGAAGTGCATGTGTCTTCTCCATAATGCAGTATAAATAATATGAGTGTAGTAATACAAGACATTATACTATTTAAAAGTGCACTGAGGATCAGCAACATAATCGTTGCAGGAGAGTAGTACCAGTAACATAAATTTTAGTAGCACTTAGTGCTCTAACATAAATGGAGATTGTGGTATTAGTAATAGAGCCTACTGATATTCACTGAAGTAGTGGAGAAACGATCTGTTTGTAATGTTCTCTGAGCTTCCTTGGGATCGCACAGTTTCTCACTCGCAGCCACGACAGTCACTTTTTCAGTGCTAAATGCAACCGTTTCCAGTAGCGTGCCAATGGATCGGCCACTGCTGCATGGCCTGTGTCGCGTCAACCACCGTGTCGTATGGCGTGTGAGACAAATGACACGTCGTATCATCACAAATATTAACTCGAAAAAGTTGTCTGGTGGACCCGGATAACATTTTGCTGTGCTGAGTTAAAGATAGTGTAAACAGGGGTCGCCAGCGTCACTTTGATCCGTGCCGGTGAAACTTACTGGTGTTAAAAAAAAAGTTCAATTGTAGCTATTGTTACACGACAGTTTTTCCCGTAGACAGTAATGTAACTTACGCAGATTGGTAATGAGCGACCCATCTGAACGAAATACATAACTGACGATGAGGAATATGACAAACAGCAGTATTAGTAATTAGCGGTAACTGACTTGCGTAACCTTAGTCATCATCTACTCTTGATTCGAATTCCCATGCCTTGTAGAAGTGAGAGAACGTTGGAGAACGTTCAAAGTATTCTGTACGCTGCAAAAAGAACATGGAGCAGGAAGGGCAGTGCGCTATCCTCACAGTCAGAGACATTTCGGATAAGGCATGCCCTTGGAGGAGGGGGAAGGGGGGGGGGAAGAGGCGAATGGTCAATAGCCCATAGCCAAGCACTTTTCTGTGAAGCCACTCTGGGCATCTAAAGCTCTGTAGACACAGAGAAAGGATCCGCTGTGGTCCGAACCACTGCCACCCGAAAAGGGAAAATATTTTAACAGAAAGCTCTATCGTTCACAAAGACAGAAAGCATAGTTTTTCTGCAGAAAAAATTGAAGTTACCGATAAAAAGTTCAAAAATGGAATAGAGACATGTAATTTTGGGTCTTTGATGACGTGACACATCAACCAGAATTTTTGGTCCTTTGAAGACATGAGATGTTGTATTCAAATGTTTACACAATACAATTATTTCAGAGGCTGGCTCACCTCAATCAACTGTAGCTTAGACAAAGAATTTCGGTTGTACCAACAAGGACCACCTCGTTCCTCACAGAGAGAAATGGAGAAAAAGATGAATTTTTCTGCGTAGCATGGTAGGACGAACGTCGGACCAGATCCTTGGTCACAGAGAGAGATGTTTAGAGAGATGACTTCTTTCTGTGTAAGTTGGTAGGACCAACATCATTCGTTAAACAAATAACGGAGAGCTGAAGGAAGGGAACTAGCGTGTCCTAAGGAGCATTTTTATCAGTCGGCGCTTGGAATATCCAGAGCCCATCAAATCTGACAACAAGACGCAAAAAGCGGAAATGCGAGAATTCCTTGTAACAATCATTCGAGCAGAAATCATTTTGGGCTTCATCTTGAGCTTATTCATCGTAACTTCATCTGAGCCTCCGTCTTTACCTTGGTCACAACTGAGTGCCGCAACCACAGTTGATGTCTCAAGGGAGTTAGTGAAAGTTTGGGCTGATATTCACTTTGCCAGCGGCAAGGGTCGCTGGTTCCATTAATGGCTGATTCTGCAGTCGCTTCAGCTTGGTTGGTTGATTTGAGGGGAGAGGACGAAAAAGCGAGGTCATCGGCCCGTTCGGATGAGGGAAGGATGGGGAAGGAAGTCGGCCGTGCCCTTTCAAAAGAACCATCCCAGCATTTGCCTAAAGTGATTTAGGGAAATCACGGAAAATCTAAATCAGAATGGCTGGAAGTGGATTTGAACCGTCGTCCTCCCGAATGCGAGTCCAGCGTGCTAAGCACTACACCCGCTGGCTCCGTGGCTCTATCCTGCACCGACAAAACCATGGCGAGATCCAGCCGTAAGTGTGAGATGAGGTGTAGGGAAACTAACACCATTTTATTACATTTTGATCACTTCAAGCTGCATTTGCAAGACCTGTGTTTTTAATCAGTGAACAGTCTGCTTCCAGCTCGAACCACAGGTGTGATGTACTCTCTTCTGTTGTTCTATATGTTTTCAACTAACATCGCAACAATGGCTACGAAGTCTTTCGCAACGTATTTCTTGAGTAAAAACCTCTCGGTGTACATGCCGCGTCAATTCAGGATAAAACTCCAAGCTTTCGACCACTACCTCCATGGTCGTCGTCAGGGCTAAAACTGACTGTCGTGAACTAGCGAGGTTCCCACTTTTATATGCAAAGGACGGCTTCTGATTGGCTGGAATACGTCATGGCAGCAGCGATATGGCGCGTAGTGAAGTGGTGCCCTCTACTTCCATAGATGTAGTTGCTATCCCGCGTTGCTTGCGACAATAACTGGGCACTTCGTGATTGCTGTTAATTAACTGGCACAATTATTAGCATTTTTCCACCCGGTTCCTACGTCAGTTACCTGAAGGCCTTATTACATTAATGTTGCAATTGCTTGTCATTTGTTTTGTGAATAATTTTGTTGGAATAAATCAAAGTAATTGTGATTCATGTCTCAATTGGTAGTCATAATTCCCCCAGGCTTTACTTTTGAAGTCACTCTAATATTTCTGTGATGCTTGTCAGTGCTAAAATTCATTTAACCCTTTTCTTCCTTGCACTATCTAACTGCATTCAGGAGTATTCCGAGAGCTGATGAATGGACTGACTAGCGCACATGCTAACTGTCAATAAATCGTCACCAGCTAGTTCCTGACGATGTTCGCCGGTAATCTCCACAAAGTCAAACAAGATAACAGCACAAAGAAAACACAAATTCAAGTTTCCATGGAAAGAAAAGTGCTAGACCTCAATCATACATCGGCAACTCCGTCCCTCTGACGCCTTCATTAAACACCACTTGCAGACAGCTAACGGCTCCCTGGTCGTACATGATGAATTTTCCTGCTGCGCATTTGCACACTCACTAAATCACTACACTTCACCATAAAACCACGAAACGACTTAGCAAAATTGGGTGGCCACGCGCGGAAAATCGCTTATGCAGTCTTTTACTGTTTCGGAACCAGGAGAAGAACTTCATCAGTCACTGACGATCACTAACGTCCGATGTGGTACCAGCAACACTCTCGAAACAACATCTCAAGATCCCCACAACTCACATCCTACATCCAGGAGGGTTGCTGGCTGACTCCCCTATTTCGCAAGCTCCAAGCAGCTGCAAGTGGTTTTTGTTTTCTTCAGCTACTACAGGCAATCAGCGTCAGGAGCAGAGTTTTAATTCCTACCAACAGCCCACATCTGCAGAGAGTCGCCAGTGCCAGGATTCTTTGGAACTTTGTTTCCGAAAAATTACAAAACTCCTGCCGTCATGGGAAATTCGCTGATCTTGAAGCTAGTATATCAAGATACGAGCACAAACAAACGGATTGCAAAAGGACAGGCTGGAGAGAGCCCCCTCCACTGGATGCTAGAAATCGGCTCTAGGATTCTCAACAGCCAAGACGACGAAATCACGAGGAGGCAACTTTAAACGTGAATAACCATACCGGAAATAAAATACTTACTGTACGTAACGTCAATGTACGCTTTAGTATTATCTCAATTTTTACCTTTTGCAGTATATATTGTGATGATGCTACAGTTCATTTAAAGAGCGGAAACGGTAAACAAAAAATACTAAGTGTGACTTCTGGTTATTTTCAAAAACTTACTACAAAGAGAGATGATGCAGTATGTTACTGCTACTTCCGATAAGCAACTGCCATCGCCTGCAAGTTCCGATGGTCTCTGTCAACTTCTGTATAGAAGTCACGATTGAATTAACTCCACTGTTGACCACAATTTTCTGTTGGTCCCTAAAGCACATACATTCTCACCGCAGTTAGAAAAGATCGCAGTCTACAGCCATCGACAAGAAACGAAGTACAACTGGTCTACAGAATTACCGTCTAGTGTCATCCACTTCTTCTTGATGGAAGAATAATGAGTCCCTGGTCATAATGATTTTGGTTCAGTGCTGCACTGCCGTCTACTAAATAAACTACATTCGTAACAGTATAACAACCTCGTTTTGTGACTGGAAAGAAAATTTCTTTCTAGGCAGAACACAGCACGTAATTCTGGATTAAGAGCCATGTACAGATACTGATATGATGTACTACAGAGGAATATCATACGACAGTTTTAATAATTTCAAGCAGTAAAGCATAGAGCAATTGTTCACAAATAATGTTTATTCCGCATTCAGATTTCGGATGCGACCATTCTCAGAGCAGTAAATGCAAGTTAAAACTTCAAACCGACATATATGCACATAGTCTTAGCTGGTCCACTCCTGTCAAAGGTTGAGTTCACTCAACTTACATTTAATGAACTAAAGACGGCCACAGGGTGACTAAAATCTGAACGTGGAATAAAAATTATTTGTGACTGATTGCTGTAGTCGCTGGACACACGTGCTTCCCAATGGAATAAAACCTGATAATTTCAATAATATTCATGATACGCTCTGCTGTGGTTTAGCGGATTGAATTAGTGTACCAAGGAATGTATGCAAAAGCCTAGAAAACAGAAAGGGATGCAAGATGTCTGTCAGCTTATCAGAGCATACCTTTCATGGGACTTGAGAGAGATGTGGAGGACAAAGACTGCAGGCGAGGGCTGAGACTCAAATATATGCAACAAATAATTGAGAACGTTGGTTGTAAGTGCGTTTCTGGAATGAAGAGATTGAGATAGCGGAGAAAATCGTGGTGGTCAGAAGCCTAATGACCACTCTCCACCCCACCCCCTTAAGTAATAAGAAAATAGATTTATTATGAGGTAGATTAAGCCAAAACCTACCCTTGGTATGTATCGGTATTCAGCATTGTGCTTGTTTTATTCAGTGTATCTGTATCTTGTACCTGCTCCTACACTTAGCTCTATGGAGTATGGCAAAGTCCAGTATTGGTCTGTGGAAAGGTTGATTGACAGAAATTACATCTCATACTCTCGATGTTGAACTATTACATTTTGTTCCTTGTAAGTGGCCATAACACTCAGGAGATCCACGAGGGACGAGTACCCACTGTTGTAGGCATTTCTGCATATAATGATAGATGAAAAAGTGAAGAGTAATTTCAGTTGGTATGAGTGATATTCAGCAACGCAGCGGCAGCAGCAGCAGTAGTAGTAGTAGGACAGCACTGACCTGGCGAGACAGGCGCTGGCGTAGGTGACGCCGCTGGCGGCGCAGACTGGCGCGTACACTGGCGGGCAGTTGCACGGCTGGCCGCTGTAGGCGGCGGCGCTGCTGTCGCACTGTCGCCGCGTGCACGTCAGCTCTCCGGAGGAACACGCGCACAGGTTGCACTCCAGGTAGAACTGCGAGTTGTGCTCTGCCGGCAGAACATCATATCGCCCCTGTTATACAGATGCGCTTTTACTCCTGGCACGCTGAAAACGAAGTTACTACTGCCGCGACTGAGTACGTATAATACTGAAAATTACACTCCTGGAAATGGAAAAAAGAACACATTGACACCGGTATGTCAGACCCACCATACTTGCTCCGGACACTGCGAGAGGGCTGTACAAGCAATGATCACACGCACGGCACAGCGGACACACCAGGAACCGCGGTGTTGGCCGTCGAATGGCGCTAGCTGCGCAGCATTTGTGCACCGCCGCCGTCAGTGTCAGCCAATTTGCCGTGGCATACAGAGCTCCATCGCAGTCTTTAACACTGGTAGCATGCCGTGACAGCGTGGACGTGAACCGTATGTGCAGTTGACGGACTTTGAGCGAGGGCGTATAGTGGGCATGCGGGAGGCCGGGTGGACGTACCGCCGAATTGCTCAACACGTGGGGTGTGAGGTCTCCACAGTACATTGATGTTGTCGCCAGTGGTCGGCGGAAGGTGCACGTGCCCGTCGACCTGGGACCGGACCGCAGCGACGCACGGATGCACGCCAAGACCGTAGGATCCTACGCAGTGCCGTAGGGGACCGCACCGCCACTTCCCAGCAAATTAGGGACACTGTTGCTCCTGGGGTATCGGCGAGGACCATTCGCAACCGTCTCCATGAAGCTGGGCTACGGTCCCGCACACCGTTAGGTCGTCTTCCGCTCACGCCCCAACATCGTGTAGCCCGCCTCCAGTGGTGTCGCGACAGGCGTGAATGGAGGGACGAATGGAGACGTGTCGTCTTCAGCGATGAGAGTCACTTCTGCCTTGGTGCCAATGATGGTCATATGCGTGTTTGGTGCCGTGCAGGTGAGCGCCACAATCAGGACTGCATATGACCGAGGCACACAGGGCCAACACCCGGCATCATGGTGTGGGGAGCGATATCCTACACTGGCCGTACACCACTGGTGATCGTCGAGGGGCGCTGAATAGTGCACGGTACATCCAAACCGTCATCGAACCCATCGTTCTACCATTCCTAGACCGGCAAGGGAACTTGCTGTTCCAACAGGACAATGCACGTCCGCATGTATCCCGTGCCACCCAACGTGCTCTAGAAGGTGTAAGTCAACTACCCTGGCCAGCAAGATCTCCGGATCTGTCCCCCATTGAGCATGTTTGGGACTGGATGAAGCGTCGTCTCACGCGGTCTGCACGTCCAGCACGAACGCTGGTCCAACTGAGGCGCCAGGTGGAAATGGCATGGCAAGCCGTTCCACAGGACTACATCCAGCATCTCTACGATCGTCTCCATGGGAGAATAGCAGCCTGCATTGCTGCGAAAGATGGATATACACTGTACTAGTGCCGACATTGTGCATGCTCTGTTGCCTGTGTCTATGTGCCTGTGGTTCTGTCAGTGTGATCATGTGATGTATCTGACCCCAGGAATGTATTAATAAAGTATCCCCTTCCTGGGACAATGAATTCACGGTGTTCTTATTTCAATTTCCAGGAGTGTATTTCTTTGTTCATCGTGTAGTATATTGCATTACACTGAGATGACTGAAATCATGGGATACTGTAATACATATGTGCATTCCCTTCACGTGTTTAAGCCAAGTATTATGTATATTTATGCGATCGGGAATGCTCAGTAGCAGCCAGGCTACATGTACATTTAACAATTAAGCGTCAGCAAGGAGCATTAGTGATGAAATCATAGGAGGCAATGTTGTGCAACCTTAGTAGGGACAAAATCCGACTGTTCGGGAGTAGGATCTTACAATCTGAGACAGTGTTCCGAAACAAACTTCCGTCACAATGTCCGCAAACGTGACGACATATCCGCCTAGCAACAGCGATCTGGCTAAAAGTTTGGATACATATATATGTAGGAAATGAGAGAAGTATCCTTATTGGCTGAGGGAGAAATGGGGGGTCTGTCTTGTCCTTCGGGAAGACAGGATGAGTTAGTCGCAAGGAGCCACTGAAAACGCACGGTCGAGTAACCGCGCCGGCTCTAAAAGAACGGTCGCGAGTACATATTTCAGCTCTTAAAGAAGGTAGAAAGTGAAGTAATTAGTTATCAGAACGCCACGTGTCGTGGGCAGTGTCTATCATTATGGAAAGTCAGAAAACTGCGTTAATGTGTCGTAAAGGGTCGACTATAACGGCGTAGTCCACGGCCGCCATATTGGATACGCTGATTCTGTGACGTGTGTGACAAAGCAATTTCTGTATTAAAACAATTATAGTTCAAACGTCGTTGACAATTAACAACTGGCATCCCTAAACACTCCACTTCAGCAGGATCACCACCTACTTGGAACCTAGCGACTGAGAGCTACTACTGTGCTATGAAGGACTTAGCGAAGCAGCAAGACACAAGGTTAGTGATACCGCCCAGAGAAGCACTTCCTTCTTGCTACAGTGTCACTGAGGGCGTTGTGATACCTCTTAATATCATGTCGGACCTCCTTTAGACTGGTGTAGGGCAGCAGCTTGACGTGGCATGTAGTCAACAAGTCGCTGAAAGTGCCCTGCAGAAGTACTGTGGCCTACTGCCTCTATAGCCTACTGCGAAAGTGTTTTCGGTGCAGGATTTTGTGCACAAACTGACTTCTCGATTATGTCTCACAAGCGTTCGAGGGATTCATATTGGGCGATATGAGTGGCCAAGTCATTCGCTCCAATTGTCCTGAATGTTCTTCAAACCAGTCCTGACAAATTGTGATGACATGGTGCATTGTCATCTATAAATATTCTGTCGTTGTTTGGAAACATGAAGTCCATGAATGGCTGCAAATCATCTCCAAGTAGTCGAACATAACCATTTCCAGTCTATGATCTGTTCAGTCGGACCAGTGGACCCAGTCCACTCCATGTAAACACAGCCCATACCATTATGGAACCACCACCAGCTATCACAGTGCCTGGTTCACAACATGGATCCCTGCCTTTGTAGGTGAGCCGTGCGTGGCTCATGTTCGTGCCATCACTTATGTAACACCCTGTTTTTTCCGTACTGCCGCCTCGTTATGTTATTTTTCAATTACTGGTGCCACTGAGTTGCTGCCTTGCCTGCCCGTGAGCGACAGTAGCAGCGCTTATCGATATAGGCCCTGCCATATTATCTTTGCTGGACTGCTATTACTTCCTGGTCGTCGTGTGTCGTCCAACGGGTTGGAACGCGCCAGCAGTGCAGTTCGGACCGGGAAATGAAGTCAGTTGGAAGGCGCCAGCAGTGGAGTTCAGACCTGGCAGTCGGACAGTTGGGACGTGGCTGAAGTTCGGTCGGGTTGGAGCCGCAGTGAGGTTGCCGGCACACATGGCTGGGGACAGTCTTGGTTGACCGTCGGCTGGTCGTCTTACCGGACGATGTGTATTTGCTCGCTGACCGCTTATGGGTTGACGGTGTGTGTCTCAACTCGTGGTTCGTCCTGGTGATTGCACAGTCACTGTTTTTAGCATTCGTCGCGTTCTTGGTCCAAGTGTTTGCGAAATTGTGTGTGGCCTTTGATGTTCACTGTCCAGTTATTTTAGTGCTGTCTCCGTGCTGATGTGTAGCAGTTGGTCGGTTGGCGCAGTCGCGACGTAGCACCAGTGGAGGCGCGGATAGCCATCACTCGCCGATGATTGCCGACACACGTGATTTGAGTGGGGACGACTTTGGTTGATTGTCGGTGGGTCGTCTTGCCGGACGACGTATATTTGGCCGGTGATCGCTTTTGGGTTGGCTGTGTGTGCCGACTCGTGATTGTTCTGCTTAGTCCCTGCCGTTAGCATTGTCGAGTTCTTCGTGCAAGTGTTCGTGAAACTGTGTGTAGTTTATGTGGTTTGACTGACAAGTTATTTAAAGGTTGTCGGCGTACTGCCTCTGAATTGGTCGGTTGGCGTGGAGCAGTGAGGAAGGGCAGGATAGCCATCACTCGCCTGACGATTGCCGACACACTCGTTTGAGTGGCAATGACCTCTCTTGGCCGTTTGGTAGGTCGTGTGATTAGAGGACGTGTATTTGGGTCGCCCACCGTTTATGGGTTGTTTGTGATACATTCTGATTGTTGTTCCAGTCTCCGCTGTTAGCATCGTTCGAGTTTTGGTACAAGTCTGGAGCGCAACTGATCTTGATCATTGGTCTGTTGACTGTCTGTCGGTTGGGTTGCCAGCGGATTGAAAATGGTTGGGCCAACTGCCTGTCTCACCTAACCGAGCGTTAGCGTTTGAATTCCAGGATTCCAGGCCGACCCTCGATCATCCGAGCGCCCTTGGGTGTACTGCTCAATTTTTTAAATTTGTTCTTGTTGTTTGTACTTGTATGGCATCCAGCTGATTTTGTTTTAAATTAGAGTTGTTTGGTCTTAAGGCCTTCAGCCTAGTTCAAAGAACTGTTTCACATAAGGCCTTTGAGATTGTAAAAAAATTTAATGTTGTTGAATTTTAAGTTTTGGGCCTTCAGCCTAAATTAAAGAACTGTTTCACGTAAGGCCTTTGGTATTTAAAAAATTAATGTTATGGAGTTTTAAGTGTTCGGCTTTCAGCCGATTTGAATTTAACTTGTTTCTTCAGCCTAACTAAAGAACGGTTTTAAGACAAGACTTGTCTTTTAAATTTCTGATTATGCTTCCGTTTTAAGTTATTGGCCTTCAGCCGTTTTTAAATTAAAGTGGCTTCCAGCCAGTAATTAAGTCCCAAAGATTAAAGCTGTCTGTTTAAAAAAAAATCGATCTTGTAATGTTTGATCAAATAATAAAGTTGTACGTTCGATTGTAACTGACAGCCCCTTATTTTGGTCCCTTTCTACAATTTATACTATCTGTCCTGACCTGCGGGATTAGCGGGGCGTCTTAGTGGGGTCTACGCCACACTCGAACCCCACCATCAGTTCTTACCAGTTGAAATCGAGACTCATCAGATCAGGCCATGGTCTTCCAGTCGTCTAGGGTCCAACCAATACGGTCACGATCCCATTAGAGGCGCTGCGGGCGGGACACTTGCGTCGGTCGCCTGCTGCCGTAGCCCATTAACGCCAAATTTTCGCTTCATTATCCGATGAATAAGATCGTCGTACGTCCCACATTGATTTATGCGGTTATTGGCCACAGCGTTGCTTGTCTGTTAGCACTGACAACTCTACGCAAACGACTTTGCTCTCGGTCGTTAAGTATTCTCGGCACATTCTTGACAGTGTGGATCTCCGTATATTGAATTCCCTAACCCTTTCCAAAACTGAGTGTCCCACACGTCTAGCTCCAGCTGCCATTCCGCGTTCAAAGTCTGTCAATTTCCGACGTGCGGCCATAGTCACTTTGGAAGCCTGTTCTCATGAATCACCTGAGTGCAACTGTCAGCTCCACTAAAGCACTGTCCTTTTATACGTTGTCTAGGCGTTCCTGCAGCGTCCTGTGTATGAGTATATTGCTATCCCTGTAGTTTTGCCACCCCAGTGTAAGTTACTGATGTAGCCTAAAACCAGTCTTCACCAAGCCTCACAGTATAAAACAAATATGTTTTGTTAATTAGTGCTGTCGTATATTACTGGTTCGAATATAACGATTTCTGTTTTTGTTGATCTCAGTCAGTGAAAGGTACAAAACTCTAACTGAACAATGTTAATCCCAAGAGCATATTCCCTTGATGTAAGAGGTGACTACAAAGAGTAAATTGGGTATCATTAAAGCAAGTCTTCTTTTATGCAGTGCTGCACTACGCTCCTAAGTGACGCGTATACATGACACTATCTTTCAGTGTAGTCACCAAGTCTCTGTGAAAAACGGTTGGAACATTCTACCAATAATTAAATTCCTCAACGGTATAAATCCGGTGGTTGGTCACGGAGTCACTAGAGAACCGCTGTCTGAACTGCCTCGTTGGAAAATCTCTTTCTGCCCCGTATGGTCTTTCCGATTGCCGGAAAGATGGAAATTGCATAGTTCAAGACCTGTCTTTTCCCATCAGCATCATCCACATCTTTGTGCCCTTGATCAAATTGTTGGCAACATTTCATTATGGCTGGACGCGACATTGCATTTGGTCCATAAACCGCCAGAATTTCACGGTGAATCTGTGGGCAATTTAGCCGGTTGCCAATAAGAATCGTGCTGTCCCATGTAGTTCAAATTTCGTGTAAGTTCCGAATGCTGCGACATTTAAGTTACACACTGTGATGCATCTGTTACCCACATGTCTGCAGGAAGTCCAAAAACATGTACTCTCCTGCGACCATGCGCCACTCTTGTTGTGCAGTAGTCTTAGCGTGGGGCGGCATTTCCTGAAGTCCGAACGTGCATGTCGTTCTCTGATGATCTAGTACAAATTCTAGAAAAAAACTGCAACTAATATGGAAAGTGTGTTGCAAGGTAAAACGGATATACGTTCAGAATTACCATTAGAGAGCATTCTACTGGTTGCTTCTGTGAAGGTAATACAACCTTGATTCAGAAATGGGAAAGACAAATTTGGCACTCGGAAATTATAAATTTGAAATTCTCCCTTGGTCAGCTGATGATAAAAATCCGAACAATTACATTATCTTGGTAATTTTATTTATCTACGTGTCATACAGTTGGTGCCACTATCGTAACGGTTGTTCAAAGGCGTTACCCATCTTCTACGCAGACTGCCACCGCAGTACACGTTTGAACAACCCTAGTGTTATTCGAACATTTTTATAGACAGAGAAAATTCTTGCAGGGATATTTTCATCACTCTTACAGGACATAAATTCAGTTGCATCACATCAAATTTCAAGAGAACGAGCTGTACACGAGACTGTAGCTACTCTTCCTATCCTCTTTTCATGCAACATCTGACGCAAGTGTTCACAAGTAAGGTTTGTCAATGTTCCGGAGTCCATTATTTACATGAAAGTCAAGTGGGATGTTTTACATCAGTACAAAGAGTCGTATCACAGAAACGTTGATGAAATTCAGTCACGAGAAAACCTATTAATCAATCTCTGACAACGCGCTCTCACAACTTTACTGAAAACCTGTGCTGATGACGAAGGCTTTCTCATTGGAAAATTAATCGAAAAATTCGCAACCTACAGCTCAAATTCTTTCTCCATTATCCGTTACAAATTATACAATCATGGAAATAGCCAGTGTATGAAAATAGAATATCATCTCACTGTTTACAGTATTGGAACCAGCACATCAAAACGATGTGGGAGAAAGTTTCAACTCCTACGATTATCAGCAGAACCACAATAAGAGGTCTAAGTTCACAGAAAAAAAAAATGAATAATGGACGCGAACCAGAAGAGAGCCTCCTCCCTCCTCCGCTGGTTACTTGCTGTACAGAAGTAAAATGACCTGTATCCCAACAAGTATTTGTTTCTGGAGGTAAGCTGATAGAATTTATAATGGCCATGTCTTTCAACCTCCGCCGGTTAGGAAATTAAAATCACACTAAAACCCCGATAAGGCTTTATGCAGATTCGTTGCACAGCGTCTTTAGTAACGTGTCGCTTTGCACATTCATGCTGCGAGTGCACAGTGAACACGTAAAGAGGCCTAGAAAAGTAGTGCTTCCCACAAGGTATGGCGTGCTTGCTGAGGAATTTCGCCTGATATCATTCAGGCCACATAACGTAACTGTCATGTTTCCTTCTGCACGATAATTCTCCGCTGCACGCTGCAGATGCAACGAAGATGCTCCTACAGCGCTTACGATGAGAACTGTGTGATCATCCACCATACTATGCGGACTTGGCTCCTTCTGATTTTCGTCTCTTCGCTCATATGAACCGCTGGCTATGAACACAGCATTTTGGCACAGGCAACGAGCACCAGACCAGCTTAGGGTATTGGCGGAAATCACATCCCTTTATGGCGACCGTTTTGGAAGGTTGGTACCACCCAACGACAGATATCTAAGTCGGAGCAGCTATTATGTAGACATGTGGCTAAATGTTGCAAATGAAACATTTTTTACTTTTATTGTGTTTTTCATTTCGCGACCGAATAGAGGTTGAAAAAGAAATAGTTCTACTACTGCTTTTACTACTACTACAATTTTATAGTTCTACTGTTGCTACTACTCCTATTATCTCCTATGTAAATTAGTAATTTTTTCTTTTTTTTTTTGGGGGGGGGGGGGGGGGAAGCTACTTGTATTTTAAGCTAAGTTTTGACCATTGAATGTAACCTACACTGGCCAAAAGAGTTGGAGTATCATATTTTTGGAACTCGTTGCGGCAATTGAGTTTTAAATTTGGCTCAAAGGTGCGTAGAACGTTCCTCTGTCACGGTGCAATAGCGTGTCGCCATACTACGTCAGCCTCGGGCTCCACGACGCTTCTTTCAGCAAGCTGTCACACTCGCTACAAAAAGGAGACAGCTCAGAAGTTACTGTCAGATGTGGGGTGAGTCATTCATGTCACATTGGCACAAAATTTCGCCACAATTCTGCCCAACTCCATTGTAAACGTGTCACTCGATCGGAAGGTCGTCATAGCTCGTCTTAGCCACGTTTCACCTCTTCTTTTGACCCCTCTGCGATGGAGGTGAGAACCGCGACACGTAACGGTGAAGTCGAGCTGTTTTCTTATCAGTGGCCGAGGAAAACATTACAGACAAACCGTCGCTAAGAATCAGCACGAAAAGGCCGCAGTGGGTGGCATAAAGGGTGTCAATGGAACCACCCCTTTTCCCTGGGGCGTTGATTTGCACAAATTTCAAGCTCGGAAACGAAAGTTCTCTGTATGATGAGCAACACGAAGATGTTTTCCACAATCTTTTGGGCTGCTGACGCCTTCAGGCTTTTCGACCTTCCTCTAAGAACATTGCCCCATCGAAAGTGATCGCAACCGTTTGGAGCACAGGGCGACCACAATTTTTTCTTTCGTATAGAGACTGGAACGACTAGGGATTGTTGAAAACCATTCAACGAAATCTGAACGTGATCCGAAGGAACTAAGGATGTTTACGATTTTTCAGTGCTCCTATTTTGGTCCTCTTGTGGCGTGATCATGGAGGGGTGCGAAATTGGCACATTCTTGAATAAAATTGCGAAAGATCGCCCCTCCCACCTTTATTGAGAATTTTAAAAATGCACCTGTAGAGACAAAAAACGCGACGAGAGCACGAGGCGCCTGCAGACAGAGTACGTTGCTGCTCTTTCGTCGCTACAGTGCAGCTCTTGCGTCTTATAGTAGGCCATCCGGAATTGGAAAGTGTTAAAGGGATTGGCAATATTCAAGTGCCTAGGACATCATCATGGGGCCTAAATGTACAGGCACAAGAGTCGCATCCCTCCATTATGAGGCCATAGAAGGACACATAGTAGCTCTGAAAAAGTACAAGCACCCTTAGCTGCTTTCGATAATTTTCAAATTTAGTCGATTGGTCTGGAACGTCCTTTGTGGTTCCAACCAGTGCACGAGAGAAAAAATTGCTGTCTCCCTGCGCTCCAGGCGGGTGCGATCAGGTTCAACGGGGATGCAGCCCGAGAGTGTTCTTAGAGAAGGGTCGAAATGCACGAGTGTGTGTCAATAGTGTCAAAGATTGTGAAAAAGTCTACCTGTTGGTCACCGCACTGCGAATTCTCGTTTTCGACCGCGAAATGTGTGGGAATCAAAGCCCCATGGAAAGGGGTGGTTCCATTGATGCACTTTATGTCACCCACTGCGGCCTTTTAGTGCCGATTCTTAGTGTCGATGTGTTTGTAATGTTTCCCTCGGCTACTCATTAGGAAATCGCGCGATTTTGACGCTGGGCGTCGCGGTTCTCACCTCCATCGCAGAGACGCCAAAAGAATGGGTGAAATGTGGCTAAGACGAGCTGTGACATCTTCCCGATCGTGTGATACATCTACAGTGGAGTTGGGCAGAATTGTGGCGAAATCTGGTGCTAATATGACATCAATGATCCCCCCTACCCTGACATGAAATTGTGAGCTGTTTCCTTTTTGTTTCAAGTGTCGACAGCTTGCTGAGTGAGGTGTCGGTGAGCCCGAAGGTGACGTCGCGTAGTGCCTCGCCCTTGTGGTATTAAAGTGGAAAGTAATATTCTTGGGCCAAAATTCAGCGTCGGAATGGGCAGGAAATACAGGGTTTCGAAAAAGTGTTCCTTTAACTTTGTTGCGTCCAGTGACCACGACTGCAGTTTCTATCATAAGGTTACATTCAAGAGAAAGTTTTCTTACTTAAGCACATATCAAATTATTTTGCTGACCTGTGTTTATGAAAGAAAGTTTTCACTTATAACTGGCCATACCGCCAACAATGCAACCTGTGTGTTTCAAATAAAGGTAACTATCGGACGCCTGCGTGACTGTCAAGCAGAAGTTGTCGAGTGACAAGTAAGAACGTGGACAGGAGGTGAGTGGGGTGTTACCTATGCGGGTGGTGCCTATCCAGCAGGGCTGCGGCGGGGCGCAGGGCAGCGGCTCGCAGCGGTGCAGGGCGCCGCCGTGCCTGGGGCAGCGGCACAGCCTGGCGCAGCCCGTGCTCTGCGGCACGACCACCAGCGTGTCGCCCGGCACCACGTACTGCGACACCTCCCCCAGCCGGCACCCTGGAGCAGCGCCCAAAACATTAGGACGGGTAGTCTGAGTACAGCGGCACAGCTGGAACACTGCAGCACCAACGTGTCGCCTGGAAGCACCGAGTGCCACATGTCTTGCTGCTGGTTCCATGAGAAATCACACGAACTCTTAGACAGGCCTTTGTGTCCAGTAATCAGTTTAAGTTCCTCAGATTCTGTCTGTAAGTCGGTGATAATCTTAATACTAAAAAACTAATTCGATCTCAGAATGAGATTTTCACTCTGCAGCGGAGTCTGCGCTGATAGGAAACTTCCTGGCAGATTAACACTGTGTGCTGGACCGAGACTCGAACTCGGGACCTTTGCCTTCGCGGGCAAATGCTCTACCAACTGCGCTACCCACGCACAATTCATACCTCCTCCTCACAGCTTTACTTCTGCCAGTATCTCGTCTCCTGCCTTCCAAACTTTACAGAAGCTCTCCTGCGAACCATACAGGACAAGCACTCCTTTCTTTCAGGAGTGCTAGTCCGGAAAGGTTCGCAGGAGAGCTTCTGTAAAGTTTGGTAGGTAGGAGATGAGGAACTGGTGGAAGTAACGCTGTGAGGAGGGGGCGTGACTCGTGTGTGGGTAGCTCAGATGGTAGAGCACTTGCCCGCGAAGGCAAAGGTCCCGAGTTCGAGTCTCGGTCCAGCACACAGTTTTAATCTACCATGAAATTTTTTAATTCGATTTCGCTTGTGGGTGGTAACAATGCTAAGGCAATATTCACACTTTCAAAAATTGCAAATACATTGGTTAAAATATTAGATAGGTTTGTAGTGCTTTTGTTTTGCATGATGCGGTTCCGGATCCTATGATTTTATTTATCGATTATCATTTTTTATTTGCAGTTCACTGTTGCTGTTTGACTGTACATACTGCCATTTTCTTATTTGGAGACAGTGAATGGAGCTGTGAACGCTAGAAAATGAAGAGCCAAGTGGAAAATAGGAAGATTTCGGACATATTGTTCTGTTTGAGTTCAGTAGTTTAAGATTCGTGCCGTGTATGAGGATAACGCAATTGGGCACAGCACGGCAACAAAATTGTTTTCTCGTTTTAAGTAGGATAATTTTGACATTAGTTACGCTCCACGTTCATGAAGATCTTCAGGTTTTGATGAAGATCGTTTAAATGCATTAATCCACAATGATACACGCCGGTGTACTCGAGAACTGGCAAATGTGATCGTTTCACCATCGCGGGACGTACGCATGCAGTGCTGAAGGGTCAAAAATCACTTATATGTTCAGCGCATGCTCTAAGTCAAAATCACAAAAATAAGCAGGTGTCCATATGTGCCTCTCTACTAGCTCTTCACCAATTGGCTCGTGAACAACACCAACCATTCCTATCCTGAATCATTACTCGTGACGGGAAATTGTGTCTTTATGCTAACATAATGAAAAGAAAGATATGATTTAGCAGAAACGAAGCAGCAACTCCTGGTGGAAGTGCGACGGTGTGGTATACTACGGATTGCTTCCCCCGAGGTATAACCATCTGTGATGACATTTATTGTCAATTACAGAGAAGTGTGGAAGACGCAGTCCGAGAAAAACGACCAGGAAGTCTCCGTAAAATGATGCTACTCCACGACAACTCCCTCCTGCATTCTGCTGGAATAACAAAAAACACTATGCAAGAGTTGGTCTGGGAAGTCATTCCGCATCCACCTTATTCAACTGATCTTGCGCCCTCGGATTTTAACCTTTTCCACTCTCTGTCGAACAGCTCCAAGAAACTTCCTTTCGGGATGAAAATGCGCTCCAAACACGGATCGACGAGTTCTTCGTCTAAAAACCACGCGGTTTCTACCCCCGGTGTTGGCTGACTGTTGTAAATAGTGAACAAGAGTGTATTATTGATGACTAAAATATCTGTTATGTGGTGTGCTGTGCTTACTAAAGATATGGAGAAATGGTCCCAACTTATGCACCAATTTATTAAACGTTGCACATTGCTGAAACTTAATACTGAATCTCGGGATACAGAAATACGGTGTGACAGCATCACATTGGTTTGGCAAAATCAAACAATAGAAAATCCGGGATGGAATAATGTCAGTATTATAAACGGATGGTTGTTACTCACCGTATAGAGGAAATATTGCGTCACAGAGAGGCACAAGAAAAAGACTGTAAACTAGTAAGCTGTCGGCCAAAAAGGACTTCATCGGAATTAGACAAAAGACTGTCCCTCTCACATACACACACACACTACACACACACACACACACACACACACACACACACACACATACACATTGTGATAATTTTATGGGATTTTAAATGACTTTCTATCTGATCGGCTGAAAAATGAAGGTGTGCACTTTCAGTTATGAATGAATGCAAGTTGACACATGGTTGTGTACTGGAGATTTAATGAAGAATATAGTTGTCTTCCTTGAAACAGATGACCATAGTCTCTATGAAAATGGAGTGTTTCACTTTGCTGGACTAGGTCGCTGGAAGTGAACTGCAGGAGAGGAGAACTGTTGGAGCTTTTTGGAAAATCTGTAGTATAAATAAACTGGAGAGTAGGGGTCCAAAGTACTTGTTATGAAGGAACTGAGAAAAGCAGGTGAAAGATTGAAGAGATGCCCTGACAAAGAAACGAAGACAAATATTCTGTTAAGGTGGAAGGATGAGTAGATCTTTGAATGGGTTACGTAGGAGAGAGTGTAAGCCTCGTTCGAGCAGGATGTGGAGAGTATGTGGGTATTTGTTGAGGCGATGTAAGGTCCAAATGCGAAAGACAACCAGAATTAATAATCACGAATGAAACTATACCGCGGTTGGTATCACCTTTTCAGACAGATTGATAAATTCAGTGTTCATTGTGGGAAAGGAGAAAGAGGAAATTAATAATGTGATACTTGGGGGATAGCAGAAGGATGAAGAAGGCAGAACTGAGCACATGACGGTAGAGGATTTGGTGGGAGTGCTAAAATTTTGGTGGAGTGCAAATACACCTGACATTGTAGTAATAGGGGTTTGGTAGTATTAAGGCTTTGTGGATGTGGAATATGGAGAAGGGATGTAATCCCAGTGTTTGGAGGTTAGTTGTTTTGATAATAGCTATTTTTCAGTTTATTGTAGGCTTTTAGTTGAGTGGTTAGTTGTTGCAGTTGCCAATTTGAATTTTGGTGAACGCATGATCTGCTGTACTTTAGTATGTTTGTTAGATAGAACTTTTGTCGACATAGACGTCCTGGGGGTGGAAGCTATAGGTGCTTCCTTCTGTAAGTATTGTTTGCGTTTTGGAAGGTTGATAAGGAATCTCTGGATGCACCAGAAGGTAAACTGTTGGAGATGGAGTTGACGGGATCATAGGTGTTTCTAGATGGTGGATTACAGCGTATAGGACTAGAAAAGCGGTGTTGTGACCGTAGTTTAACGGATTGATGGGAGGAGAGAGTTCTCGCACACGGGCAATAAGAGGAAATAAAAAAGTGGAGAAAGGACAGAACCTTGAGGTACACTTGCAGAGGAAAGGGCGATACTGCAGTTAGTTGATGAAGTCTTCTCGGGTTATCCACTGATTTAAGGTGTTTTTCTGCGGCAACGTTCCGATGAATCATCTTTCATATTGTCGAAACGTTGCTGCAGAACGAGGCCTTGACTCGGCAATATTGTCGAAAATCACCGAGAAATCCTACATTTACATACGGCAGGTAGTGTTGTTTATCGTTACACAGGATGGATGACCTTTGGCAAGGATGCAATAAAGTGGATGATGTTAACTGGAAGGACATTCATTTTCAGTTTGTAAAGCAGATGGGAATTCTATATTCGGTCATATATTTTGTCAAGGTCAATGGACACAAAAGATGGAAGATTAGTAGCTACGTTTGTCCGTATTCACAACTTGTACAGGTACGCTTCTGTATTCGTGACAGCTGTCAGTGAATTGTGTCGGACGAGCTGAGAGTTCCGCATTTTACATCTACACTACTGGCCATTAAAATTGCTACACCACGCATAAGACGTGCTACAGACACAAAATTTAAGCGACTGGAAGAAGATGCTGTGATATGCAAGGGATTAGCTTTTCAGAGAATTCAAACAAGGTTGGCGCCGGTGGCGACACCTACAACATGCTGACATGAGGAAAGTTTTAAACCGATTTCTCATACACAAACAGCAGTTGACCGGCGTTGCCTGGTGAAACGTTTTTGTGATGCCTCGTGTAAGGACCAGAAATGCGTACCATCAAGTTTCCGACTTTGATAAAGGACGGATTGTAGCCTATCGCGATTGCGGTTTATCGTATCGCGACACTGCTGCTCGCGTTGGTCGAGATCCAATGATTGTTAGCATAATATGGAATCGGTGGGTTCAGCAGGGTAATACGGAAGGCCATGCTGGATCTCAACGGCCTCGTATCACTAGCAGTCGAGATGACGGGCATCATATCGGTATGGCTGTAGCGGATCGTGCAGCCACGTTTCGGTCCCTGAGTCAACACATGGGGAGTTGCCGGCCTGTGTGGCCGTGCGATTCTAGGTGCTTCAGTCTGGAAGCGCGTGACCGCTACTGTCGCAGGTTCGAATCCTGCCACGGGCATGGATGTAGGTTAGTTAGGTTTACGTAGTTCTAAGTTCTAGGGGACTAATGACCATAGATGTTAAGTCCCATAGTGCTCACAGCCATTTGAAGCATTTGATGGGGCCGTTTATAAGACAACAACCATCTGCACGAACAGGTCGACGACGTTTGCAGCAGCATGGACTATCACCTCGGAGACCGAGGCTGCGGTTACCCTTGACGGTGCATCACAGACAGGAGCGCCTGCGACGGTGTACTCAACGACGAACCTGGGTGCACGAATGGCAAAACGTCATATTTTTGGATGAATCCAGGTTCTGTTTACAGCATCACGATGGTCGCATCCGTGTATGGCGACATTGCGGTGAATGCACGTTGGAAGCGTGTATTCGTCATCGCCATACAGGCGTATCACCCGGCGTGATGGTATGGAATGCCATTGGTTACACGTCTCGGTCACCTCTTGTTCGCATCGACGGCACTTTGAACAGTGGACGTTACATTTCACATGTGTTACGACCCGTGGCTCTACCCTTCATTCGATCCCTGCGAAACCCCAGATTTCAGCAGGTTAATGCACGACCGCATGTTGCAGGTCCTGTACGGGCCTTTCTGGATACAGAAACTGTTCAAATGCTGTCCTGGCCAGCACATTCTCCACACCTCTCACCAACTGAACTGGTCAATGGTGGCCGAGCAACTGGCTCGTCACAATAAGCCAGTCACTACGCTTGATGGACTGTGGTATCGTGTTGAAGATGCATGGGCAGCTGTATCTGTACACGCCATCCACGCTCTGTTTGAGTCAATGCCCAGGCGTAGCAAGGCTGTTATTACGGCAGAGGTGGTTGTTCTGGGTACTGATTTCTCAGGATCTATGCACCCAAATTGCGTGAAAAAGTAATCACATGTCAGTTCTAGTATAATGTATTTGTCAAAAGAATACCCGTTTGTCATCTGCATTTCTTCTTGGTGTAGCAATTTTAATGGCCAGTAGTGTACTACAACAGTGCGCAGTTAGGAGATTTCTGAATACGGCTTATCAGAGTGGAAACAAAAGTTGAGAAAGTGCCAGAGGTTTCTTTACCTGGCAAGCAGCGGTGCGTGTGACAGGGCCGCCCGGCGGCGCAGTCCCTGTTGGGCAGGCAGGCGCGACTGTGGTTGCACGGCCGGCCGCGGCACGGCGCTGTCAGCGCGTCCTGTGGCGCCACCCGAGCCTCGGAGCCCGCTGGCGCCAGCAGCGCCTCTAGTGGCGCGCACGGCCGGTCGCCGGCGGACAGCTGCGCGCACACCGCCGCGGGAGAGAGGCCGGGCGCGGCGCGGCGCCAGTCCACGCAGCTCTGCAGCAGCGACTCGCAGTCCTCCCTGTGGGCAAACGCGCGTCACCTCCGCAACACGGACACAAGCGTTAAAGCCGTGAAGGGTGTCGGCGACACTCCTGCTTGGCGACGCACAAGCATAAGAGCTGATTCATTCAGTCATCAAGAAGGAGAACTTCCAGTCGAGTGGAATGCGTCAAGATACACGTGAACAGTCTGCAGCTCGTGGTCGTGCGGTAGCGTTCTCGCTTCCCTCGCCCGGGTTCCCGGGTTCGATTCCCGGCGGGGTCAGGGATTTTCTCTGCCTCGTGATGACTGGATGTTGTGTGATGTCCTTAGGTTAGTTACGTTTAAGTAGTTCTAAGTTCAAGGGGACTGATGACCATAGATGTTGAGTCCCATAGTGCGCAGAGCCATTTGCACACGTGAACACAAGACAAAAAAATCATAAAACTTAATCTGTTTATCAAAAATAAACCACTCACCACATTGCATAATGCTCTTCATGCTTATGCTATATAGATTTAATAGAGTAAAGTAGACTGTTATCACACATCTGCTGTTCATATGCTGTTAGTAGGTTTTTTTATTTTTTTTAACAGTAGCCTACCGGGACCATCCGACCGCCGTGTCATCCTCATGGAAGATGCGGATAGGAGGGGCATAGGGTCAGCACACCGGTCTCCCGGTCGTTATGATGGTATTCTTGACTGAAGCCGCTACTAATCGGTCGACTAGCTCCTCAATTGGCATCACGCGGCTCAGTGCACCCCGAAAAATGGCAACAGCGCATGGCGGCCTGGATGGTCACCCTTCCAAGTGCCGGTCACACCCGACAGCGCCTAACTTCGGTGATGTCACGGGAACCGGTGTAGCCACTGCGGCAAGGCCGGTCCCGTAAGTAGTTTAATATTTACTAAATTAGAATGATATTTTTTAAACAGAAATTTTTTACATATGTAGGTGTTGAGTATTATTTATAGTACTTGTCACAGTCACTTGTGAGAAAGATTGTCAATAACCTTCTCGTAATCTAGATATTGGAAATCAGTTTGAGATCGCCTGTCGGTAGTACTTACACTGAAGGGGAAAAATACTAGTATAAGCATGCCTTTTCAAATACAGAGATATGTAAGCAGGCAGAATATGGCGCTGCGGTCGGCAACGCCTATACAAGACAAAAAATGTCTGGAACAGTAGTTAGATAGGTTACTGCTGCTAGGATAGCAAGTTATCAAGATTTAAATAAGTTTGAACGTGGTGTAATAGTCGGCGCACGAGCGATGGGACACAGTATCTCCGAGGTAGCGATGAAGAGGGGGTTTTCCTTACGACCATTTTATGAGTGTGCCGTGAATGTCAGGAATCCGGTAAAACATCATATCTACGACATCGCTGCGTCGGGGAAAAGATCGTGCAAGCACGGGACCAACGTCGAGCGAAGAGAATCGTTCAACGTGACAGAAGTTAAACCCTTCCGCAAATTGCTGTAGATTTGAATGCTGAGCTATCAACAAGGGTCAGTGTGCCAACCATTCAACGAAAAATCATCGATATGAGCTTTTGGAGCCGATGGTCCTCTCGTGTATCCTTGATAACTGCAGGACAGAAAGTTTTAAGCCTCGTCTGGGCCCATCAACACCAGTGTAGGACTGTTGACGACTGGAAACATGTTGCCTGGTCGGACGAGCCTCGTTTCAAATTGTATCGAGCGGATGGACCTGTACGGGTATGGAGACAACCTCACGAATCCATGGACCCTGCATGTCAGCAGGGGACTGTTCAAGCTGGTGGAGGCCCTGTAATGGTGTGGGGCGTGTGCAGCTGGACTCATATGGGCCCCTGATACGTCTAGATACGACTCTGACAGGTGACACTTACGTAAGCATCCCGTCTGATCACCTCCATCCATTCGTGTTCATTGTGCATGCCGACGGACTTGGGCAATTCCAGTAAGACAATGAGAGACGCCATACTTCCAGAATTACTAGAGTGGCTCCAGGAACACTCTCCTGAGTTTAAGCAATTCCGATGCCCACCAAACTCCCCAGACATGAACATTATTGAGCATATCTTGGACGTCTTGCAATGTGCTGTTCAGAAGAGATCTCCACACTGTCGTACACTGCCGGATTCATGGTGTCAGTTCCCTCTAGTACTACTTCAGACATTAGTCGACTCCACGCACTGTCCTATGGCGGCACTTCTGCGTGCTCGCGGGGGCCCTACTCGATATTAGGCAGACGTACCAGTTTCTTTGGCTCTTCAATGTATTGCTCCGTATGAGTAAATAGCTAGCCGTATCTCACAAGAACGATATTTTCTGAATCCGTGGTAACTATCTGACAATAAACCGATTTCTTCGAACTATATGTTCCAAAACACTACTGCAAATCGATGTTAGTGATATGTGTGTGCAATTCCCAGAACTTTATTACTAACCGTTTCTACGTCGAGGTTGTTAATGAACTGTGCAGGAGTCATGGAGTCAACGAACGGAACTTCAACCTTAGTGCACCGCAACAACGAAGTAGGTTCCGTGCACTACGCTATGCTCGTTTTGGGCTCAGGACTGCAGAGCTGTATAATTTCCCTTTCGGGCTTGATCATAGTGTCTTGCATCAGGGCTTCTCTTCCTATGAAAGAGTACTACAAATTATAAATGGCTCATTAGTAAGCAGTTCAAAGCAGAAAACGGTATTCGCACAATGAGAATTAAGTTACAGAAACATATTCAGTCATTTCTGTATGTTAAGTGATTCTCGGCGGCGCCTTAGATCAGGCGGGAAACCTAAGACTTGTTCTGTTTGCAGCTCAACAGGACTCTTGAGGACTGAAAGCACTCGCTGCAAACCAGCCCAGTTGGCCTAGGGATGTGAAAATCCGAATGGTTAAAACCGACACCCGTATCTTAATTCTGAATAACCGATATTTTGCGGTATATGATTGGTCTCGGTTGTAAGAGATGTTTTATTTTTTACCGAAATATCGATTAGCCATAGCAGTAGTGCTAAAATTTGTGGTTTCTAAATGAATATTTTATAAAAAAATGAATAAATCTTGTTCCTAAATTTTCCATTGCTTTGAAATATTATGTTATTATAGATAGCGCTATTTTAATAACAATGCCGACAGAAATGAGCAATAAACACATGGTATAGGAATTGTACATAATTGTTGAGACGATAACGAAACTGTTATCAGGTGGCATGGTCTACTAGATGGTATGTGTGTAAATGAAGTGTGCGAGACATGCCCTATCTGGTCTACTGACAGTTTCATTTTATCATTGTCTGACATTAGTTGTATTTCGGAATGGCATCGTCCCTAGTCTGGAAGTATTTCAATAACTACGGTAGCAAAGAAGTACAATATTCCATTTCCTTTATAAGATAGAGAACGGGAGGAGCCACAACAGACTTGCAACATGATACAAGGATAAAACATATAACTTTACAATTCATTCATAGTTTACAATAAAAACTGAAATTAGTTGATCTCTTTCCTGTTTCTATATGATATGCCTTTATCTGTCTGTAGCCCTTGAAACAGACAAGCTAACGCGACAAGTAGAGTGTTTCAACCTCAGTTTTCACCCTTTACCATTCACTATCCCCTGTCGCAAATGGCCCTATTATCCTCGATTACAAGATGATGTTTAAGCAGTGTCTCAAAAATTAAGATTCAATATGAGAATACTGGCGAGTTTTTGTAGTATTCAACCACTGACCACTTCTCGTGAAAAGCAGCAAGCGGTGGTCGGAATAAGTTTTCTTTTATTTGCCTTTTTAATTTAGTATTTTCACTGACGGACTAAAACATTTCCAGTCTTTGTTCGATTTCTACGTGCATAAAACTGAAAAGCGGTTATTTCACAAACCGTTTATTTTGAGCAGTTTTAACACTCAGGTTAAACTGGCGTTGAGGTGGACCGACATAATCGAAAACCGATGGTTTCAGCGATAATCGCCATCCCTAAGCCGGCCGTGCCAGGCTAGCGGGAAACACGGCTGCCCCCAGTTCGAGCCCCACGAAAAAGATAGGCCGCGGAGCGTACGTCATAGCGCATGGCACTGTAGGTCTTAGGAGCAGTAGCAGCAGTTTTCGAGTAACTATTTCAGACGACTTTAATAATACTTAACAATGCGTTTAAATGCATTCAATCTCTTGATAGCACACGAAAGAGTTGAGACCTTTAGTGGATACCTTTTGATTAATATACTGATTTCCCATCAGCCCTGCACGGAACCGAGCGTTCGTGAAGTATGGTGCACAAGCCAACTATTTTCAATTTCGTTGTGGGGCCAGTATTTTACATTGGTTTTGCCACAGTTATACTGACATACTAGTGAACTGTTTTAGTATGGGATAATTGGAATGTAAGTCGAATAGACGAGATATCTAAAGCCACTAGTAGCGCTAAGAGCAATGTTGCATCTGTTTCGTCGTTTTCCGACACAAAGCAGTCACAGACTAACGAATTGGATAAGACGCAAGAAGGTCACAAACAACTACGGATATCGACGTAACATATGAGATATCTTAAAACTAGCTCCAAACGATACCGTAAAACACACTACAAGAGTAGCAACTCATTTTCCCAGTACTATCAAGATCACTAAACAAAGGAAATCTTCTGACTAACTGGCCTGGCCCAACAATAAGATAATTCGCAACGCACGTTTCAGGTCTGCTGACGTGACAGTGAAGCTACTGGAAACAATAAAAACCACGATCGAACCCACTCGAGCACAAGATACAACTGTTCCAAAAAAAGTGGCCAAAGACTCTGATCAGATAATTCGTAATGATGAAGCTGAGATTCAGCACTTCATCAGGGATGACAGGTGGAAAGACTAAGATCAGGATATGATGGATGATAGAGCACTCGCTCATGATGATACCAAAAACCACGGGGAACCTGCAGACCCTCAAATAACCACCATCAACATAAACCAAACACTAACTGATGTGGGTAAACCTGCAAACCTTCAAATAAAAACCTTCAACATAGCCGGCCGCTGAGGTCGTGCGGTTCTAAGCGCTTCAGTCTGGAACCGCGTGACCGCTACGGTCGCAGGTTCGAATCCTGCCTCGGGCATGGATGTGTGTGATGTCCTTAGGTTAGTTAGGTTTAAGTAGTTCTAAGTCCAGGGGACTGATGACCTCAGCAGTTAAGTCCCATAGCGCTCAGAGCCATTTGAACCATTTTTTTGATAACTACAAACTGTACAACTATAGAGATGAGGGGACTGGAACAAAGGATAACCTTGAACTTGTTCATCCCCCTGAGTCTGATTCAGCAGTCTCCATAGTGCCCCGAACCACTTGTTTCTTCCTTCCTTTACTTTTCGGTGCCCCAACGCCACCACTGAATAACTCAAATCAAATGGCTCCAAGCACTACGCGACTTAACATCTGAGGTCATCAGCCCCTAGACTTAGAACTACTGAAACCTAACGAACCTAAGGACATCACACACATCCATGCCCGAGGCAGGATTCGAACCTGCGAACGTAGCGGTCGCGCGGTTCCAGACTGAAGCGCCTAGAACGACTCGGCCACAATGGTCGGCTCACAGCTGTTCGTACAATAATATTATCCACTGCAGGAAGCTACAGAGAGCCAAGAGGCCAAGTACAGATCCATCATAAGAAATTAGTAGGTTGGTCATAAAACATACAGCAGCAAGTGAAAAAAGAAACGAAAAGTTCATTTGGTAATAAATTATTGTTTTTTAAATTGTTCTGTTTTACAAAACCTATCATATTCAACGCAGAGAGCAACTGTGGTTCTTGTCACCCCTGTTTTTTATATTTTGATATTACGATGAAGCAGGTCACAGTTCAACATACATGTTTATAATCGTATCGGGGTTCAAATGTTCAAATGTGCGTGAAATCTTATGGGACTTAACTGCTAAGGTCATCAGTCCCTAAGCTTACACACTACTTAACCTAAATTATCCTAAGGACAAACACACACGTCCATGCCCGAGGGAGCACTCCAACCTCCGCCGGGACCAGCCGCACAGTCCATGACTGCAGAGCCTTAGACAGATACCATCTTAGTATATTCTTAGTACATATATAGTTAAGGCTCACCGGCCACTTGACCATCTTCTTCCTCTGTGCGAATGCACGAACAGTGCCCGAACTCTTACGGGAATCGGCAACGCGCCGCGAGTAATGGGTATAATGGATGGGGGCACTACGAATGTAGTGCGGGACAATACGTTGAGAATGGGGGTTTCGCGGGAGGCGTACCAGAGATAAATCCCTGCAGTCACGTTATCGTCCGTGTCCTCGGTAGCTCAGCTGGATAGAGCGTGTGCCATGTAAGCAGGAGATGGCGGGTTCGACTCCCGGTCGGGGCACATATTTTCATCTGTCCCCGTTGACGTATGTCAACGCCTGTAAGCAGATAAGGGTGTTCATTTCATTGTAATTTCATTCTAACGAGCTGCATGGTCACCGATGGTATCTGTTCTTAAGGACATGTCCGAAAGAACAGATACCATCTTAGTATATAAGCCCAAGTTTGTTTCTGTATTTATTCACGATCGTCCGTTGGCGACATACAGCAGACTGCAGCAAAGTCAGTAAGTAGTCTGATGATTCTGGTGACACTGCCGGAGAAATTATTTATATCTCTTGAGAATTAGGTACCCTATCATGCTTACCTGGGGCATATTTTTATTTTAATTTTTAATTTACACGTCTGCTTCTGAAGGACCAAACTTACGAGCCAATGCCCAAGGTCATGGAACGCATCAGTGCATTAAATCACGTCAGGAAAGTTAATGATAAAATAAAATTTACGCGAATTCTGCCTATACAAAAAGCTGTTGAACATATGCTAGCATAATCAACAATACCAACCACGAATTTGCTCAATATTTTTCCCGAAACGCCCCGACATAATAGAATGAGTGTGCAGTAGGAAATTCTTCATCTTAGACATCTAAGTGCGGGGATTACTCCTAAGAGTTTTCAGTTCTTGCGGTAGCATATTCAAATGGATGCAGCAAAATACTGTACGGCTTTCTGCATAACAGTGAAGGAAATACAATTCTGCAGACCCTCAAATAACCACCATCAACATAAACCAAACACTACCTGATGTGGGTAAACCTGCAAACCTCCAAATAAAAACCTTCAACATAGCCGGCCGCTGAGGTCGTGCGGTTCTAAGCGCTTCAGTCTGGAACCGCGTGACCGCTACGGTCGCAGGTTCGAATCCTGCCTCGGGCATGGATGTGTGTGATGTCCTTAGGTTAGTTAGGTTTAAGTAGTTCTAAGTCCAGGGGACTGATGACCTCAGCAGTTAAGTCCCATAGCGCTCAGAGCCATTTGAACCATTTTTTTGATAACTACAAACTGTACAACTATAGAGATGAGGGGACTGGAACAAAGGATAACCTTGAACTTGTTCATCCCCCTGAGTCTGATTCAGCAGTCTCCATAGTGCCCCGAACCACTTGTTTCTTCCTTCCTTTACTTTTCGGTGCCCCAACGCCACCACTGAATAACTCAAATCAAATGGCTCCAAGCACTACGCGACTTAGCATCTGAGGTCATCAGCCCCTAGACTTAGAACTACTGAAACCTAACGAACCTAAGGACATCACACACATCCATGCCCGAGGCAGGATTCGAACCTGCGAACGTAGCGGTCGCGCGCTTCCAGACTGAAGCGCCTAGAACGACTCGGCCACAATGGTCGGCTCACAGCTGTTCGTACAATAATATTATCCACTGCAGGAAGCTACAGAGAGCCAAGAGGCCAAGTACAGATCCATCATAAGAAATTAGTAGGTTGGTCATAAAACATACAGCAGCAAGTGAAAAAAGAAACGAAAAGTTCATTTGGTAATAAATTATTGTTTTTTAAATTGTTCTGTTTTACAAAACCTATCATATTCAACGCAGAGAGCAACTGTGGTTCTTGTCACCCCTGTTTTTTATATTTTGATATTACGATGAAGCAGGTCACAGTTCAACATACATGTTTATAATCGTATCGGGATTCAAATGTTCAAATGTGCGTGAAATCATATGGGGCTTAACTGCTAAGGTCATCAGTCCCTAAGCTTACACACTACTTAACCTAAATTATCCTAAGGACAAACACACACGTCCATGCCCGAGGGAGCACTCCAACCTCCGCCGGGACCAGCCGCACAGTCCATGACTGCAGAGCCTTAGACAGATACCATCTTAGTATATTCTTAGTACATATATAGTTAAGGCTCACCGGCCACTTGACCATCTTCTTCCTCTGTGCGAATGCACGAACAGTGCCCGAACTCTTACGGGAATCGGCAACGCGCCGCGAGTAATGGGTATAATGGATGGGGGCACTACGAATGTAGTGCGGGACAATACGTTGAGAATGGGGGTTTCGCGGGAGGCGTACCAGAGATAAATCCCTGCAGTGACGTTATCCTCCGTGTCCTCGGTAGCTCAGCTGGATAGAGCGTGTGCCATGTAAGCAGGAGATGGCGGGTTCGACTCCCGGTCGGGGCACATATTTTCATCTGTCCCCGTTGACGTATGTCAACGCCTGTAAGCAGATAAGGGTGTTCATTTCATTGTAATTTCATTCTAACGAGCTGCATGGTCACCGATGGTATCTGTTCTTAAGGACATGTCCGAAAGAACAGATACCATCTTAGTATATAAGCCCAAGTTTGTTTCTGTATTTATTCACGATCGTCCGTTGGCGACATACAGCAGACTGCAGCAAAGTCAGTAAGTAGTCTGATGATTCTGGTGACACTGCCGGAGAAATTATTTATATCTCTTGAGAATTAGGTACCCTATCATGCTTACCTGGGGCATATTTTTATTTTAATTTTTAATTTACACGTCTGCTTCTGAAGGACCAAACTTACGAGCCAATGCCCAAGGTCATGGAACGCATCAGTGCAATAAATCACGTCAGGAAAGTTAATGATAAAATAAAATTTACGCGAATTCTGCCTATACAAAAAGCTGTTGAACATATGCTAGCACAATCAACAATACCAACCACGAATTTGCTCAATATTTTTCCCGAAACGCCCCGACATAATAGAATGAGTGTGCAGTAGGAAATTCTTCATCTTAGACATCTAAGTGCGGGGATTACTCCTAAGGGTTTTCAGTTCTTGCGGTAGCATATTCAAATGGATGCAACAAAATACTGTACGGCTTTCTGCATAACAGTGAAGGAAATACAATCCTGCAGACCCTCAAATAACCACCATCAACATAAACCAAACACTAACTGATGTGGGTAAACCTGCAAACCTCCAAATAAAAACCTTCAACATAGCCGGCCGCTGAGGTCGTGCGGTTCTAAGCGCTTCAGTCTGGAACCGCGTGACCGCTACGGTCGCAGGTTCGAATCCTGCCTCGGGCATGGATGTGTGTGATGTCCTTAGGTTAGTTAGGTTTAAGTAGTTGTAAGTCCAGGGCACTGATGACCTCAGCAGTTAAGTCCCATAGCGCTCAGAGCCATTTGAACCATTTTTTTGATAACTACAAACTGTACAACTATAGAGATGAGGGGACTGGAACTAAGGATAACCTTGAACTTGTTCATCCCCCTGAGTCTGATTCAGCAGTCTCCATAGTGCCCCGAACCACTTGTTTCTTCCTTCCTTTACTTTTCGGTGCCCCAACGCCACCACTGAATAACTCAAATCAAATGGCTCCAAGCACTACGCGACTTAACATCTGAGGTCATCAGCCCCTAGACTTAGAACTACTGAAACCTAACGAACCTAAGGACATCACACACATCCATGCCCGAGGCAGGATTCGAACCTGCGAACGTAGCGGTCGCGCGGTTCCAGACTGAAGCGCCTAGAACGACTCGGCCACAATGGTCGGCTCACAGCTGTTCGTACAATAATATTATCCACTGCAGGAAGCTACAGAGAGCCAAGAGGCCAAGTACAGATCCATCATAAGAAATTAGTAGGTTGGTCATAAAACATACAGCAGCAAGTGAAAAAAGAAACGAAAAGTTCATTTGGTAATAAATTATTGTTTTTTAAATTGTTCTGTTTTACAAAACCTATCATATTCAACGCAGAGAGCAACTGTGGTTCTTGTCACCCCTGTTTTTTATATTTTGATATTACGATGAAGCAGGTCACAGTTCAACATACATGTTTATAATCGTATCGGGGTTCAAATGTTCAAATGTGCGTGAAATCTTATGGGACTTAACTGCTAAGGTCATCAGTCCCTAAGCTTACACACTACTTAACCTAAATTATCCTAAGGACAAACACACACGTCCATGCCCGAGGGAGCACTCCAACCTCCGCCGGGACCAGCCGCACAGTCCATGACTGCAGAGCCTTAGACAGATACCATCTTAGTATATTCTTAGTACATATATAGTTAAGGCTCACCGGCCACTTGACCATCTTCTTCCTCTGTGCGAATGCACGAACAGTGCCCGAACTCTTACGGGAATCGGCAACGCGCCGCGAGTAATGAGTATAATGGATGGAGGCACTACGAATGTAGTGCTGGACAATACGTTGAGAATGGGGGTTTCGCGGGAGGCGTACCAGAGATAAATCCCTGCAGTCACGTTATCGTCCGTGTCCTCGGTAGCTCAGCTGGATAGAGCGTGTGCCATGTAAGCAGGAGATGGCGGGTTCGACTCCCGGTCGGGGCACATATTTTCATCTGTCCCCGTTGACGTATGTCAACGCCTGTAAGCAGATAAGGGCGTTCATTTCACAGTCCGCCTTTAGCCGCGGAGCAGCTCGGACTTGTTTACGTCCCGACTGCGAACGTTCGCGGAAGAAGCGGTGTTTACACCGTCGTCACTCGCGTGTGTTACTGTTTGAATCGAACGCAATGGCACACAATTTCCGAAAAACCACGATACAGTTCACGTTCTGTAACGAGTATGCACGACCGAAGGCATTCGAAATCGAACGTTTCTTGAGGGACGAAGTGCAAATTAATTACACTGAGGTTATTGGAATTCATTTATCGATCGTGAGCAGCACTCTTTACGTAAAGATGATTGACGACGCAGCATGCGATAAGATCATTGAAGCTGCCAAACGAGGATTTCAGTTCCGACACTCCGATGGTCATATTGGCGAAGTGTTAGTCGCTCATTCGGGCCTGGGCGTGCGTACGATTCGAGTCTTTGAGCTGCCATTCGAGTTACCAGAATCCTTGGTCACTGAATCGCTCCAGCCATATGGCAGAGTTATCAGTCATACGGCCGAACGTTGGGCAAGTTTTAGCACGTATCCAGTGCTCAATGGTGTCCGACAGGTGCGAATTGCACTTACGAAACATGTGCCATCGTACATCAACATCGGCGGCTGTCGAGCTATTGTCATCTATGATGGACAGCCCCGGACATGCTCCGGGTGTGGTGGTGTAGGACATCTTCGATCTGCGTGCATGCAGAGGAGACTCGTGCAACTCCCCAGCGGAGACCTCCAGAATCCGACTACACCAACGTCACTGCCGATGACTTACGTGGCGGCGCTTCGCGGGGAGGTGACGCCGAGGTCGGAGCGCACTAATGAACCGACGCCGCAGTTGATTGAGGCGCCTTCGGACCCCACTGAAGAAGGAACGGCTCCCACCAACCCTCAGTGCCAGACATTACAGGTGGTGCAGAAAGAGGATGAGAGCATCACAACAGCCATGGAAGCTGAAGTGGAACGGCCCCAGGGCGTTGTAGCGGCGGCGAGAGCGCAGGTGATGCAAGATTCGCCAACACCAGAGGCCGAGGTTAGGGCCCGCAAACAACGCTCGCCAAAGCGCCGCAAGAAGCGCCGACTAAACTCTGCGGAGACGCTCCCTTCTCTTCTTGGAAGCCCAGATGAGTCTAACACTATGGAACTGTCTGACTTGGAACCACAAGCTTCGGATGTCGCAGACCATATGAATTCGGACAGTGAAAAGATGTCATGTCGCTCGGAAGACGCATCCGCTCCGGGGCCTGCTACCCCTTCTGCGGTGGAGTCTAATGCTGCGAAAGAACAACAGATGTCACACATCAATGCCGCACAGGAAAATTTGGAGCACCCCAATAGTATCAGCTGGTATGAACAGGACGACGAAATCACCGATGCGGACCATTCTACTGGTGGGGACTCGCATCCGTCCGCATCTCAAGAAACCTAATGCCGCAGGGACACGTCCGTCGGGCGACCCTCTGCGGATGTGCAAAGGGACTATCGATACGGTGAAACTTTGTCATTTTAACATCATGTGGAGATGACAGCTACTCGACCCCAGGCATACAGAATAGGGACAGTGAATGTAAATACCATTATATCGCCCGTGAAACAGCAGTTGTTTAGGGACATGATTTACGCGTCGGATGTGGATATACTTATGGTGCAGGAAATTTACATTCCTGAGTTCCAGGAAGTCCATGGATACATCTCCTACACCTCGCCGCACTCGAACAACGACAGTGGAACGGCGATATTGGTCCGGGACGGGATTCCGGTCCGAGACCTGGCTTATCTACCTTCGGCACGAGGACTGGCGATCACTGTTAATGGAATTCGCATTCTCAATGTTTATGCCCCTTCCGGCACAGACAACAGACGGGCGCGTGCTAGATATTATTCGGAAGAGATTGTGCCCTTATTTACCGGCAGATTCGATCATTTCATTATAGGTGGTGACTTCAATTGTGTTTTAGCGCAAAAAGACCAGACTCCACATTACAATACCTGTCGTGGATTGCATGTGCTATGCCGGGATCTGGAGTTAAGCGACACCTGGGACATGATTCATAGGAACCGTGAGGGATATACTTTTTATACCAGTCACTCGGCGAGCAGACTCGATCGAATATATGTTGAACATATGCTAGCATAATCAACAATACCAACCACGAATTTGCTCAATATTTTTCCCGAAACGCCCCGACATAATAGAATGAGTGTGCAGTAGGAAATTCTTCATCTTAGACATCTAAGTGCGGGGATTACTCCTAAGAGTTTTCAGTTCTTGCGGTAGCATATTCAAATGGATGCAGCAAAATACTGTACGGCTTTCTGCATAACAGTGAAGGAAATACAATCCTGCAGACCCTCAAATAACCACCATCAACATAAACCAAACACTAACTGATGTGGGTAAACCTGCAAACCTCCAAATAAAAACCTTCAACATAGCCGGCCGCTGAGGTCGTGCGGTTCTAAGCGCTTCAGTCTGGAACCGCGTGACCGCTACGGTCGCAGGTTCGAATCCTGCCTCGGGCATGGATGTGTGTGATGTCCTTAGGTTAGTTAGGTTTAAGTAGTTCTAAGTTCAAGGGGCTGATGACCACAAACGTTAAGTCCCATAGTGCTCAGAGCCATTTGAACCATTTGAACCTTCAACATAAACCAGGTGCTAACTAAAGTGAAACATATATATGTTTAGACATATCTTGTGTTGAAATAATGTATATGTGGCACATCTTCACTGTACGTTTACCTACGTAGATATAAACACGTCCTTAAACTTTGTAAAGAGTATAAAACTGGAACTGCCGTTTTAATTCATGACGGTATTCCACATCACGATGTTCGACGTCTTTCAAATGGTAGAGATATCAGTATCAGTATTAAAGACCTTCTAGTTTTAAAGCTCTATACACCGTCCAGACGCCAAAGCTGTCAAAGTCTAGCAGCCTTTTCCCGCACAGATATTCCAGAATTACTTGCGAATTGCACCGATGGCTTAATTATCGGCGGCAATTTCAACTGTATCATTTGAAATATGAACCAAATTCCAAATCTGAACAAGTCCAAGGTTTACGTCAAACATCTGGGAAAACAACAGGGCAGTAATGTAAAATGTACATTCTTCTGCTATGACGCGGCTAACACGTTAGACGGGCTGTACAGGGTGAAACAGACAATCTGCAATGACTGATTCCTGACTAGACTTGGAGGGAAAAAGGTCTTATGAACATGTGTCCGGAAATGCATTGTTTGCCCGATATATGGCACTGTCGAATGACGATTCCTGTGACCACATGCCGTCTGTTCCCTGTGTGTTGTAGGCTGTGTGATTGACGCAGCGTACTTTAAGCAGCAGATTGGTCCGATATTCACATCGGAAAAAAGCCGAGATGGTGCTTGTGTACGGCCAAGCAGATGGCAACGGTATACAGGCACCACAGCTATACTAAAACAAGTATCCTCACAGACACCAGTCATATCGTACACATTATTTCAAGCCCTTTTAGGGTGTCTGAGTGACTATGGGTTGTTTCAGACAGACGAACTTGTAGGGGGGCCAATGACTGCGCGCACACCAGGTTTGGAGGACCAGGTTCCACAGGATTCTGAGACAAACACTAGTACAAGCTCCAGGTAAGTGACCCGCAAACATTGTGTAAGCCAAAGTACGATTATGTGTATCCTTCATGAAACCGCCTATCACCTGCAAGTCGATGGAGGCCACACTGAACAACTGTTGTGACATGGATGCGATGTAGCTCTGTATTGTGTTCCGGGGCGATTTGTTGTCATTGCACGCATACCGTCCATTTCTGGGTACATGTTCATACGGCCTTTCTCCTCCTTTTCCAGTCAGAAATCCGACGATTTTATTAACGTTCACCCTCTATGTTTCACCGGAGCTTAATAACGATATCAAAAAGTGTGTGTGTGTGTGGGGGGGACTGCACCTAATCATATCCCAGATCTCTGTGTGGGTAACATTACACCATCAGACTGTTTACTGTGGCAGAGGATTCTGGAAGCTCAATGTAAATCTTCTCAACGATCAAGAAACTTGTGAGGCCAAAGAATGCAAATAGTATGAAATCCTTCAGCGCAGAGGTGGACACATGAGCACTCTGGAATAGTGTCTCTGTTATACTAAACAACAATTGCGATTTACTATTGTGAACTACTCAAGAGCAAAATATTTCTGGCAAAAACAGAGCATGAAATTTTATCTCCAGTGTCTTCGACAAATGAATCAAGGAGGAAACATCGTTAACGCTGATACCTACAGCAAAATTAAAAATAAAAATACAATGCCAAAATTACGAATCTCGGAGGAGAACAAGTGGAAGGCATTATCCGGACACCAAAACCGAAAGACACGGTCGAAGATGGGACTGTGTCCCCTAACCATACCTTACAATCAATCCGACGGCGCAGCGACAAAATGATCGACAATGTCTATGACGAATACGGACAACTGTTACATGCACAACACGAAATAATGGCTTACGAGCTAGCCTACTTCCGTGCTCGTTACGAACAAGCAACTACCAATGCACAACTACGCGACGATGTACTGCGGAAGGCGGAGCATAACCTCACTCCGGAGACAGAATCTTTCTTGAAGAACCTATTACGGACGATACAGTCAAATTAGGAGCTTTGAAGGCCCAGAGAAAAAACCAACATTCAACTGAATCAAGCCTAGTAAAGTAATGTGGTGTCCATAACAACGTTTTGGTTGAGGGTAACGCTACTTTTTATTACTTTATTGTTGTTGTTGATGTTGTAATTCAGACAGCCTGCTATTGCGACGTGTGAATAGAGTTATCTGGAGGCACAACGGACGCACATGTATAAACCGTGATTTATGTGCTGTACAATACCATGAGTTAAGCTCGTCATCTGTTTATCAATCCTGTAAACATTGCATTGAATGTTACCGTATTTTATCCGTGTGTCTTCCATATTTTCCGTGGGGGACCATTCCAGAATTTGCCTAAATGAACCTTCTGAGCTACAGTCCGATTGCCCAGTGTACCAGACCAATGCTCGCTGACCGCCGCGCGGTTTCGATCTGGGACTGACTCACCTTCCTATCTAACAGGCCAGCGTGCACTGTGGATTAAACTATGCCAGTGTGGTCAATGGTTCATGGTGTGGGTTCCTGTAGTCATGTCCTAGTTCATGAACCACGGGCAACGTATGAGTGGCCAAGTAAGTGGTCCCGACAGTCGGGATACCAGTTACTTTGGAAGAAGGCTGGGCATCTCGGACATATTCTGAGTCGTGGCCACCTTTGTGCTCATACGGCAAAGACTTCCAAATCCACCGGTTAGTCCCTCAACCGTTAGGGGTAAAACCCAATGGGACTCGGGGCAAGTAAGGCTAGCAACCTGCTTCCCTGGTACTTTAAATATGATGCTGGCAACAATCAGAGCAAAATGCCTCGGACCTTTGGAGGTGACGGAGTCCCACCTCTAACTGACAAACCAGGGACTCCTAAGATACGACTTGGCAAACAAATGGTAATGAGATGGGGAACTATTAATATCAATGGGGGCTACTTCGGGAAGAAGGTAGAGCTGGCAGAGGCTGCAAGTAAGATTGGGTTGGACGTTTTAGCTGTTAGTGACATTCGGGTAAGGGGTGAGAAGGAAGAGGAAGTGGGAGAATACATGGTCTACCTGTCAGGAGTCAAAGCAGGAATAGCACAATGGGGTGTAGGGCTTTACATCAGGAAAGAAATGGAACCCAGCGTAGTTGCAATAAGTTGTGTAAAGGAACGACTGATGTGGATACATTTGACAGTGTCTAGCAAGAAACTTAGGATTGTGTCAGTATATTCGCATTGTGAAGGGACAGATCAAGATAAGATGGATAGTTTTTATGAGGCACTCAGTGATGTAGTTGTTAGAGTAAAGGACAAAGACAGCGTTCTGCTCATGGGTGATTTTAATGCCAGGATTGGAAATCGAACAGAAGGGTATGAAAAGGTTATGGGTAAATTTGGAGAGGATGTGGAGGCCAACAGGAACGGGAAAGAACTCTCGGATTTCTGTGCCAGTATGGGCTTAGTAATCACAAATTCCTTTTTTAAACATAAGAACATTCACCGGTATACTTGGGAAGGCAGGGAAACCAGATCTGTCATTGACTATATAATGACAGATCAGGACTTCAGGAAGGCTGTGAGGGACACAAGTGTATCCAGGGGATTCTTTGATGACACTGATCATTATTTAATCTGCAGTGAAATTGGGATTGTGAGGCCGAAAGTGCAGGAGGTCAGGTCCATATGTAGGAGGATAAGAGTGGAGAATCTTCAGGATAAGGAAATAAGGCACAAGTACATAACAGCGATCTCAGAAAGGTACCAGTTAGTTGAATGTAGTCAATTACAGTCATTGGAAATGGAATGGACAAGGTACAGGGACACAGTACTAGAAGTGGCTAAAGAATGTCTTGGAACAGTAGTGTGTAAAAGTAGGATGAAGCAAACAGCTTGGTGGAATGACACAGTCAAGGCAGCCTGTAAAAGGAAAAAGAAGGTGTATTAAAAATGGCTACATACTAGAACTCAGGTAGACAGAGAAAGTTATGTTGAAGAAAGAAACAAAGCCAAACAGATAATTGCAGCATCCAAGAAGAAATCTTGGGAAGACTTTGGAAACAGATTGGAGACTATAGGTCAAGCTGCTGGAAAACCATTCTGGAGTGTAATTAGCAGTCTTCGAAAGGGAGGTAAGAAGGAAATGACAAGTATTTTGGACAGGTCAGGAAAACTGCTGGTGAATCCTGTGGATGCCTTGGGCAGATGGAGGGAATATTTTGAAGAGTTGCTCAATGTAGGTGAAAATACGATCAGTAATGTTTCAGATTTCGAGGTAGAATGGGATAGGAATGATGAGGGAAATAGGATCACATTTGAGGAAGTGGAGAAAATGTTCAATAGATAGCAGTGCAATAAAGCAGCTGGGGTGGATGAAATTAAGTCGGAACTCATCAAATACAGTGGAATGTCAGGTCTTAAATGGCTACACAGGATAATTGAAATGGCCTGGGAGTCGGGACAGGTTCCATCAGACTGGACAAAAGCAGTAACCACACAAATCTTTAAACATGGAAACAGAAAATATTGTAACAACTACAGAGGTATCTCTTTAATCAGCGTTGTTGGTAAAATCTTCTCAGGTATTGTTGAAAGGAAAGTGAGAGTATTAGTTGAGGACCAATTGGATGTAAATCAGTGTGGGTTTAGGCCTCTTAGAGGTTGTCAGGACCAGATCTTTAGCTTACGGCAAATAATGGAGAAGTGTTATGAGTGGAACAGGGAATTGTATCTATGCTTTATAGATCTAGAAAAGGCATATGACCGGGTTCCTAGGAGGAGATTATGGAATAGGAGGCAAACTTTTGCAAGCAATTAAATATCTTTACATGGATAGTCAGGCAGCAGTTAGCACTCCGTCTTCAGGCCACAAGTGGCCCATCGGGACCATCCGACCGCCGTGTCATCCTCAGTTGAGGATGCGGATAGGAGGGGCGTGTGGTCAGCACACCGCTCTCCCGGTCGTTACGATGGTTTTCTTTGACCGGAGCCGCTACTATTCGGTCGAGTAGCCCCTGAATTGGCGTCACGAGGCTGAGTGCACCCCGAAAACTGGCAACAGCACATGAGGCCTGGATGGTGACCCATCCAAGTGCCGGCCACGCCCGACAGCGCTTAACTTCGGTGATCTCACGGGAACCGGTGTATCCACTGCGGCAAGGCCGTTGCCTAGGCAGCAGTTAGAGTTGACGTAAATTGAGTTCATGGTTCAGAGTAGTTTCAGGGGTAAGACAAGGCTGCAACCTGTCTCCACCGTTGTTCACGTTATTTATGGATCATATGTTGAAAACAATAGACTGGTTGGGTGAGATTAAGATATGTAAACACAAAATAAGCAGTCTTGCATACGCGGATGACTTAGTTGTGATGGCAGATTCGATTGAAAGTTTGCAATATAATATTTCAGAAATGTAAGGACTATGGTATGAAGATTAGCATCTCCAAAACGAAAGTAATGTCAGTGGGAAAGAAATATAAACGGATTGAGTGCCAAATAGGAGGAACAAAGTTAGAACAGGTGGACGGTTTCAAGTACTTAGGATGCGTATTCTCACAGGATGGTAACATAGTGAAAGAACTGGAAGCGAGGTGTAGCAAAGCTAATGCAGTGAGCGCTTAGCTACGATCTACTCTCTTCTGCAAGAAGGAAGTCAGTACCAAGACTAAGTTATCTGTGCACCGTTCAATCTTACGACCAACTTTGTTGTATGGGAGCGAAAGCTGGGTGGATTCAGGTTACCTTATCAAAAAGGTTGAGGTTACGGATATGAAAGTAGCTAGGATGATTGCAGGTACTAGTAGATGGGAACAATGGCAGGAGGGTGTCCACAATGAGGAAATCAAAGAAAAACTGGGAATGAATTCTATAGATGTAGCAGTCAGGGCGAACAGGCTTAGATGGTGGGGTCATGTTACATGCATGGGAGAAGCAAGGTTACCCAAGAGACTCATGGGTTCAGCAGTAGAGGGTAGGAGGAGTCGGGGCAGACCAAGGAGAAGGTACTTGGATTCGGTTAAGAATGATTTTGAAGTAATAGGTTTACTATCAGAAGAGGCACCAATGTTAGCACTGAATAGGGGATCATGGAGGAATTGTATAAGGGGGCTATGCTCCAGACTGAACGCTGAAAGGCATAATCAGTCTTAAATGATGATGATGATGATGAGTGTGTTCAATCAGGTACCTGCCGTTCGCTAGTGGGCCTTCCACCTTCCGTGCTTGGCGGTAGGCGGTTGTGGGTTGAATATGTTTTCATTAGGTTTTTCATAAAATTTGACATAAAGTAATTGATAAGTAACTATTATTACATGCCTTAACTCTGGTTCATAAATTTTATTACGTAAATTTACTTCCCTCTTTATAAATCACCATTACTGTGGAACTTGTGGGCAGCGGGAAAATTTTACTATCAACAGAGAGAAAAAAGTGGGCGATAGGGAAAAATGTTTGACTACCCTTGTGCTACACGAACGTGAACTCCATAACCTCTCTTCCCACTGTCGGCCAAATATTGGCGGCGAAGATTTCCTCCACCATCAGTTTTCGGACTGGCTATTTCCGAGTTAGGCACCACTACCCATGCTTGTGTTAGAGAAACCATCTATTGAGGTGAGCTAATTTTTTTTATTTAATCACCTTTGTTTATGATGCATCACTTACCAAACGAAATAGACCGTTTCCTTTACATTAAATTTAGAAAAATTGTAGAAGAAACATACATTATTTTCGCTATTTCTTAAAGTACTTAGTATACACTCATGACTATGGTATCTCCCGTTGGATGACTATTCCGACGGTTGTGTTGCTTTTCACCTGTTTACTCAAAGAACTGGCCATAAGCTAACTATTAATAATTTATTCACCAAGAATACTCTCTCTTCTATTATTACAGAAAAAGAAATCTAATAGTAGTAATAAAAGGAAACTAAGTGTAATAGGAAATGAACAGAAACGAGGAAGACAGATAAATATTTGTACAGTTAGGAAGGAGGAGGTGACAAATACTATGACAGTTACTGCACTATCTTAAGTAATCCTGGTAGCTATAGTACTCTACTTCAAGTTTCCTTTTCTCACTGGCTTTAGGTGCCTCGTGGATGCTAAAGCAGTTGACGGTATACTGGTTTCCATTTCACCACCAGGATGGCGGGTCAAGTACTGAAGATCGAGTCGCTTTTTCAGGCTCGAGTTCAGAACAGAAGACAACTCGATTTTGGGAACAACGATAAGCCATTGGTTTATTATAATTGTTCCCCTCGTTCCAATCGTGGTTTCGAAACATAATCTCCTTGCGTTAGTTGGTCTGGATGCTCTCTTTTTGTTCTTAATGAGAATAGTGAACCCACTTTGTGTAAGAATGCAAATTTCACCTCATTACGCACGACGCTGTAGACAAAACTTCCCTGAAGCTGCTGTCTCCCTCCCACCAACATGGACTCATTATGTGAACATTCTCGTATGGAACTGTCAGGTATACCAATGGCTCCACCATAATAGCTGCAATACTCTCTTCTTTAGATTCAGTGTAGGAAATCTGCATATGGGCCATGTTCTGTCAGATGTGCACACGATCAGCGGTTAGCTGCAAGTGTTCCATTTAGGGTCTCTACCTTATATATGGGAATACGTGAATATAAGTGGGAATTAGAGATGTCATTCGAGTTTTTAAGTTGCTTACTAATGAGCTTCGTGTTTCGTAGACTACTAGTATTTTGACACCTATTAATAATTATTCCAAGAATAAGTATTTAATGCCACCAGAGAATTGTGCCTTTAAATTCCTTAGTACGATGATCTTTATTGTTATTATGATTTTTTATATATTATGGGTGGCTCAGCAATCCAGCTCCATACACCACCTACTTCTGGGTCAAGAAAAAAAGCCCCTCATTAGGGGACGGACCCGCCAATTGGAAGAGCACACTCTGTCACTTCCCGAAACTTGCACTTTGATTGGTGTCCACGGGGACGAACTTTTCAGTGGCACAACCTCAACCAATGACTTCGTGTGGCCATCCGTATAGTGAGCTCACATCGAAATGCCACCTGTTCAGGACTACAGAATGAGATTGACCAGACGTATCCCCCGTTGAACCCAGGCTCTCTTATGGCCAGCATGTTTAGGCACATTTGCATCCGAGTCCACCTGTGTACTTGACCATGTTCCCTATTTTTACCTGATTGTCAAGTCTTGTATATTGCATAATGGTCAAAATAAAATAAAATAAGTTCTCAAATCGCACGGCTGTTTGGTGATTTTCTTTGTTAAATAAAGCGCTTAACTTCGGTGATCTGACTCGGCCCAGTGTTAACACGGCCGCAAGGCCGTTAATAGTATAACTAACAAAAAAATAAAACAGATTAAAAATTACAATAGGAAATGCTAAACTACACAAAAAATTAGAACTTAAAATTTACAATTGAAACATTCCCGAAAGTCTTGGAATTACCGGGACCGATTTCTTGGAAGTATCGATACATGAAACAGGCAAATATCGTCGATATACTCGATTGCCTTGAAGGATAAACGTCTACACTGTGCAGCTCAATTGGTGGGTAGCTTGCCAAACCCCGTAGCTATCTCTATTGTGACGCATATGTTAGAACTTTGGCTGAAAGGTACCTAGAGTCTGTAATGGTGCAAAAGCATGCCGTACTGCGACATCACCCTCGGGCTTGGTGACGCCTGAAACAGCAAGGTATCGCCGCTTCCGAAAAAAAGAAGCCAGAGCCAGAAGTTAATGGGAGGTATAAGGTGGGTTAAAGATGTCACATTGGCAACAAATTTCATCAAAGTTCTGTCCAGATCCATCGTGAACGTGTCACAGTATGGGATGGACATCACGTCCCCTCTTACCCACATTTCGTACCTTCTTTTGACGCCTCTGTAAACGAGATCAGTATCGCAACGCCCAGCGTGGATGTGACGCGGTTTTCTCTTGGGCGACCGAGGAAAACGTTTCAGACACGCTGCCGTTCAAAATCGATGTGGAACGCCCTCAGGAGGTGTGATAAAGAGCATCTATCAAACCATATTGATTCCCACTCATTTAACAGTCAAAAACGGCGAGTTTGGTGAGCAACAGGACGACACCGCTGCCACACCCAGAGAGATTTAGCACAATGCTAAGCACATCGTGAAGTTACAACCCCACTGTATCTGATCTGACCATTTTGGAGTGTAGTGGGACTGGAATTTTTGCTCTGGTATACGGTGTAGAATCACTAGTAACCGCTAAAAATCAATGACTAAATATGAACGTGATCACAAGCTTACAACGCTTCTTCTGCCCTCTTGTTGACGACAGGTAGAGGAGGAGGGGTTAGGCCGAGGGGGAGCTGCAAAATTTACGTGAACGTAAATGAAACGGCAAAGACTATCTCTAAGAAGCACCAGTTTGGCAACACCCTCGATGGTGCCAATGAACTTTTGTTGAGAACGTTTATCTGTGCCTCTTAAGAAAGACACTCACTCAGCCTTCTGGCAGCTCTAGCGCCTGATAGGCAGGCAACCCCACCTAAGGAGTGTCGAGGGAGTTACCTGCCTAACAGGCGCTAGAGGTTCAGCAGGGCTAAATGGGTGTTCAAATCACTGACAGTTAACTTTCTCGACAAAGATTCATCGGTGGCATCGTGCATGTTGCTAAACTGGTGAGTCGTAGAGGGACCCTTTAGCCGTTTCAAGAACACCACAGGCGGCTGGAAAAGCAGGTACAGCTTTTGTTGCTCCGGGTCAAGTTCAAATACTGTAGAATGGTTTTGAACGGTCCGCAGTGGTTCCATTCTGACACAGCAAAACCTGCAGTCGCACCACATTCCAAAGGCGACAAGTCACGTTTAGTGGGGCTGTAGCTCGTCTATGCAGGCCCATATCACTAACGTCGATTTGCAGTAGGGTTTTGGAACATATACTGTATTCGAACATCATGAAGTACCTGGAATTGTAAAATGATTTAAATAAGATATCTGTGTTGTGCGAAAAGTGGCAATTGACCCTGAATAAAGAAAAGTGTGAAGATATTCACATGAGAACTAAATAAATCCGCTAAATTTCGATTACGCGGTAAGTCACACAAATCTGAAGGCACTAAATTCAACTAAATACTTAAGGATTACAATTGCAAATAACCTAAATTGGAGCTGTCACATAGATAATATTGTGGGTGAGAGCAAACCAAAGAGTGCGATTCATTGGTAGAACACTTAGAAGGTGTAACAGTTCTACTAAAGAGACTGCTTACGCTACGCTTGTCCGCCCTATTCTGGAGTATTGCTGTGCGGTGTGCGATCCGCATCAGGTGGGACTGACGGTTGACATCGAAGGGGTACAAAGATGGGCGGCTCGTTTTGTATTATCGCGAAATAGGGGAGATAGTGTCACAGACATGATACGTGAATTGGAGTGCCAATAATTAAAACTAAGGCGTTTTTCGTTGCGACGGGATCTTCTCATGAAACTTCAATCACCAATTTTCTCCTCCGATTGCGAAAACATTCTGTTGGCACCCATCTATATAGGGAGAAATGATCATCACGACAAAATAAGAGAAATTTAAGTGCGCTTTTTTCCAACGTGCCGTTCGAGAGTGGAACGGTAGAGAGACAGCTTGAAGGTGGTTCATTGAACACTCTGCCCGGCCTTTTATTGAGAATAGCAGAGTAATCACGTAGATGTAGAGACGTGGATGTAGTGTAGTGCTAAGCCTCTCGAGTGGTGGCAGCAGTGTCGATCGTTTTTAAGAACGTCGTCCTGCTGCTCTTTGAACCTCGGACTGTAGTTTCGACCGCAAAATTTGTGGGAATCAATGCTAAAGCGGAAGGGGAGGTACTGTTAACGAACTTAACGTAACCTCCTGAGTGCCTTTGGTATCGATTCTAGGTGGCAGTGTTTCTGAAATCTGTCCTTCTGCCGCCCATAAGAAAACCGCGTGATTTGAAGCTAGGCGTCGCAGAGTCCTAAGAAGGAGGGATGAAACTTGGGTAAGAGGTGTGTGACGACTTTGCATAGTGTGATACGCCCTTGACGGCGTTGGGCAGAACTGAGGTGAAATTTGGTGCCAATGCGACATCATTAATCAACCTTACACATCACATGAATCTCTGGAGCTGTGTCCTCCTTGTGGCATGTGTCGACACCTTCCTATCTGAAGCGTCGCCGAGCCAGAGGACGACGTCTCAGAGTGGGACGCTTTTGTGCCGTTGCAGAGGAAGGTCGTAGGCATCTTTGAGTCGAATTTTACGTTGGCAGACAAATAAGAGGTTTCCAAAAAGTGATCTTTTAATTTTGTTACCCAGTTTATGTTTACGAGTGTAATTAAGTTTGTGCCGAACTGTCTCGTTTTTAAAATAGGACCTGCTTTAGAACGGTAGGCGATCGATCTCTAAATATAACAGATGACTCCTTCCAAGTAAATCCTATCTACGTTATTCGCCTCCCAAGTTTATTACAACGACTGCGTAGTAACAACCCCAAGCGTTCTAATTAAGTTGACTCAGACTCAGTTGGTCAGCGTGACTTATTAGCCAGATCGGACAGTGGCAGGTACAGGGACGGTAGGGAATACGGTTGTCGTGTCGGAGGAAACAGGTAGGGTGAAGTGAGGCGAGTGGGCGCTGGCGCGGCGCTGCTGACCTGCAGATGGTGAGGGAGCGCGTGTTGGCGTGGCAGGGCGCGAGGTGCAGCGCGCAGGCGACGGCGCGCCACAGGTGCGGCCGGCAGGCGCGGACGTCCAGCAGCGGCAGCGGCAGCGGCAGGGGCAGCGGCAGCGGCGCGGCGCCGCGCCGGGACCACAGCGAGACCGCGGCGCGGGCCGCCGCGTCGGCGCGCGCGTCGCAGCTGCGGAACAGCTGCAGCGGCCGAGACACCGGCGCGCAGAACGACAGCCCGCCGCAGCCCAGCTCGCACGGCTCCTCCACTGCGGGCAGCGGGCAGAGGGCGCGCTCTCACAGGCGGGCTCAACTCTGTGTGTGGCCTCACATCGTCGTTGTGACGGCGTCTTAGTAACACAGACTACGCTCGTCAGCTACTGAATTATCCACCAGCAATGAGCACGAAAATAGTAATACACTACTGGCCATTAAAACTGCTACACCAATCAGAACTGCAGATGACAAACTATATATATTATATTATACTATATTATATTATATTATACAAATATCTTATACAAATATATTATACTAGAACTGACATGTGATTACATTTTCACGCAATTTGGGTGCATGGATCCTGAGAAATCAGTAACCCAGAAGAACCACCTCCGACCGTAATAATGGCCGTGATACGCCGGGGCATTGAATCAAACATAGCTTAGATGGCGTGCCCATGCAGCTTCAACACGATACCACAGTTCATCACGAGTAGTGACTGGCGTATTGCGACGAGACAGTTGCTCGGCCACCCTTCACCAGACGTTTTCAATTGGTGAGAGATCTGCAGAATGTGCTGGCCGGGGCAGCAGTCGAACATTTTCTGTATCTAGAAAGGCCCGTACAGGACCTGCAATATGCGGTCGTGCATTATCCTGCTGAAATGTAGGGTTTCGTAGGGATCGAATGAAGGGTAGAGTCACGGGTCGTAACACATCTGAAATGTAACGTCCACTGTTCAAAGTGCCGTCATGGTGAACAAGAGGTGACCGATATGTGTAACCAATGGCAGCACATACCATCACGCCGGGTGATGCGCCACTATCGCGATGACGAATACACGCTTCCAATGTGCGTCCACCGCGATGTCGCCAAACACGGATGCGACCATCATGATGCTGTAAGCAGAACCGGAGATTTATCCGAAAAAGTGACGTTCTGCCATTCGTGCACCCATGTTCGTCGTTGAGTACACCATCGCAGGCGCTCCTGTCTGTGATGCAGCGTCAAGGGTAACAGCAGCCATGGTCTCCGAGCCGATAGTCCATGCTGCTACAAACGTCGTCGAACTGTTCCAGCAGATGGTTCTCGTCTTGCAAACGTCCCCATCTCTTGAGTCAGGGGTCGAGACGTGGCTGCACGATCCATTACAGCCATGCGGATAAGATGCCTATCATCTCGACTGCTAATGATATGAGGCCGTTGGGATCCAGCACGGCGTTCCATATTACCCTCCTGAACCCACCGATTCCATGTTCTGCTAACAGTCATTGGATCTCGACCAACACGAGCAGCAATGTCGCGATACGATAAACCGCAATAGCGATAGGCTACAATCCGACCTTTATCAAAGTCGGAAACGTGATGGTACGCATTTCTCCTCCTTACACGAGGCATCACAACAACGTTTCACCAGGCAACGCCGGTCAACTCCTGTTTGTGTATGAGAAACCGGTTGGAAACTTTCCTCATGTGAGCACGTTTTCGGTGTCGCCACCGGCGTCAACCTTGTGTGAATGCTCTGAAAAGCTAATCATTTGCGTATCACGGCATTTTCTTCCTGTCGGTTAGATTTCGTGTCTGTAGCACGTCATCTTCGTGGTGGAGCAATTTTAATGGCCAGTAGTGTAATAATAATAATAATTAAAAACAGGGCCTTTATTTTCTTCCAACACCTTAAACTCGAGCCACCCGAAGCCATACATTTGCTCCACCAACTCCAGCACAATAATCATCACACAATCAAATATAAAAATCTATCCAGCTGTCTCCCTGCACAATAGTGTTCCTAACCTGCAATAACCTCCAACGTGTAATACCTGCAATGAGCCCCATTCCGCATACTTCCTTAAGTGCTAAGCTCAATTGCAAAACAAAACAAAAATTCTACTCTTACTGTCCTCATCTACATCTACATCTACATTTACATGGATACTCTGCAAATCACATTTAACAGCCTGGCAGAGGGTTCATCTTTTCCTCAATTCTCTATTCCTCCAATCTCGTATAGCACGCGGAAAGAATGAACACCTACATCTTTCCGTACGAGCTCTGATTTCCCTTATTTTATCGTGGAGGTCGTCCCTGGCTATATAGCTCGGTGTCAAAAAAATATTTTCGCTTTCGGAGGAGAAAGTTGGTGATTGGAATTTCGTGAGAAGATTCTGTCGCAACGAAAAACGCCTTTCATTTAACGATTTCGAGCCCAAATCCTGTATCATTTCTATGACACTCGCTCCCATATTTCGCGACAATACAAAACGTGCTGCCTTTCTTTCAACTTTTTCGATGTATTCCGTCAGTTCTATCTGGTAACGATCCCACACAGCACAGCAGTATTCTAAATGAGGACTGAAAAGCGTAGTGTAGGCAGTCTCCTTAGTAGGTCTGTAACATTTTCTAAGTGTCCTGCCAATAAAACACAGTCTTTGGTTAGCCTTCCCCACAACATTTTCTATGTTTTCCTTCCAATTTAACTTGTTCGTAATTGTAATAGCCAGGCATTTACTTGAATTTACGGCTTTGAGATTAGACTGATTTATCGTGTAACCGAAGTTTGAGTTCCTTTTAGCACTCATGTGGATGACTTCACACTTTTCGTTATTTAGGGTCAATTGCCACTTTCCGCACCATCCAGGTATCTTTTCTAAATCGTTTTGAAGTTTGTTTTCGTCTTCTGATGACTTCATGAGCCGATAAACGACAGCGTCATCTGCAAACAACCGAAGACTGCTGCTCAGATTGTCTCCCAAATCGTTTATATAGATAAGGAACAGCAAGGGGCCTGTAACACTACCATGGGGAACGCCTGAAATCACTTCTGTTTCACTCGATGACTTTCCGTCAGTTACTACGAACTGTGACCTCTGTGACAGGAAATCACAAATCCAGTCACACAACTGAGACGATATTCCATAAGCGCGCAATTTCAACACTAGCCGCTTGTGTGGTACAGGGTCAAAAGCCTTCCGGAAATCCAGAAATACCGAATCGGTCTGAAATCCCTTGTCAATAGCACTCAACACTTCATGTGAATAAAGAGCTAGTTGTGTTTCACAGGAACGATGTTTTCTAAACCCATGTTGACTGTGTGCCTATAGACAGTTTTCTTCGAGGTAATTCGTAATGTTCGAACACAATATTTGTTCTAAAATCCTGCTACATTTCGACGTTAACCGTATCGGCCTGTAATTTAGTGGATTACTCACACTACCTTTCTCGAATATTGGTCTGACCTGTGCAACTTTCCAGTCTTTAGGTACGGATCATTCGTCGAGCGAACGGTTGCATATGATTGTTAAGTATGGAGCTAATGCATCAGCATACTCCGAAAGGAATCTAATTGGAATACAGTCTGGACCACAACACTTGCTTTTTTTAAATGATTTAACTTGCTTCACTACTCCGAGGATATTTACTTCTACGTCACTCATGCTATCAACTGTTCTTGATTCTAATTCTGGAATATTTACTTCGCCTTCTTTTGCGAAGGCACATCGTTGTTGTGACGGCTTCTTAGTAACACAGACTACACTCGTCAGCTACTGAATTATTCACCAGCACTGAGCATGAGAATAATAATAATAATAATAAACAGGGCCTGTATTTGCTTCCAACACCTTAAACTCGAGCCACCCGAAGCCATACATTTCCTCCACCAACTCCAGCACAATAATCATCACACAATCAAATATAAAAATTTATCCACCTGTCTCCCTGCGCAATAGTAGTCCTAACCTGCAATAACCTGCAACGTGTAATACCTGCAATGAGCCACATTCCACATACTTGCTTATACGCTAAGCTCAATGGCAAAAAAAAAAAAAAAAAAAAAAAAAAAAAAAAAAAAAAAAAAAAAAAATTCTACTCTTAATGTCCTCATCCATCTAATTTTATTCCAATTCATACCAATCACTCTCTCTGTCCCACTCCTATACTAAATCTCCAAAGCATCCATCCGTGTGGAGACCCCACACTGCACCTACTCTACACAGCTCCGAAGTTCAGATTCCTCTGAGTACTAAGGGACTTAACATCTGAGGTCATCAGCTCCTAGACTTAAAAGTACTGAAACCTAATTAACCTAAGGACATCACACACATCCATGCCTGAGGCAAGATTCGAACCTGCCACCATAGCAGCAGCGCGGTTCCGTACTGAAGCGCCTAGAACCGCTCGACCACAACGGCCGGCACTCTCAAATCTGTATTCCACCTCATTGTAAGCACTATCTACTCTCTCAACCAAGCTCACTTTTCCTCTACCACTTACCATCCTTACTTTCAGTTAGCCACTCCGTTATCTTAGTTTACTATCACCAAATGGCACGACAGAACTGCAGTCCGTCCCTGTTACCATCACCTCCTACCTTTCCTCCGTCACTCCATGTCCTTTCTTAGTGCAATTTGAGTCGCTCTTTCCTCCCAGACCGTGACTCTTGATACAGAATACGGTACCTCTTTTCCATACCCTCAACCAGTGGCTCTTTCAGCCACTGGTTCCTTTACGCTACTGATTTGTTTCATCCGCAGAGATGGGCACTTTGGCAGGTACCCCCTCATGACGCTGGAGAAGAACAAGACGTCTATGTCTGTCTCAGTAGGTCGTTACCACCAATGTTGTGGGGTCTCGGAATTGGGGAAGCTGCTGTTTGCTCCCTTAAGTGACAAACAGGCTTTTACACGTGCCTAGAGACAGAGTTTTCTGTTCGTTAAGTGTATATTTTACCACAATTGAGCCGTGCTCGGCTCGTGTTCATGCCTTTTATCGTTTGTCACCTTCTCCTTACGATACTACCGCCTCGTTTTCTTATTCGATTTACTGGCCTCACTAAGTTCCTGTCTTACCTGCCCGTGAGGGGCAGCAGCAGCGCTTATCGATAAGAGCAATATCGTATTATATTTGAAGCGACCGCTAGTATTTCCGGCTCGTGGTGTGTCGGGAGTTCAGTCGGGACGCAGCAGCAGTGAAGTCGGGGACGGAGCGCCAGTGAGGTGCGGACAGCCACTGCTCGCCGACCGCTTGCGACACGCATGAAAAACTATGAGACGGAAGAAAATTGGAGCGGGACGACCGTTGGTTGGTCGTTCGGTTGGCCGTTGTAGGGAAGCAGCCTACTCACGCCGTATAAAATTCACATCAGTCTTTCCATTGTGTGCCAGCCTAGTCCGCTGTAACTAGCTCTGACGTCATAAATGTTGCGCAATACTTTAAAAATCAAGTAAATAACGTGAAATGTTTCTAGCATGTCAGGAGTAATACTAAATCAATATGTGTTGTATATCAGTTCAATAACTTTAGCCATTTTCGAAATTTGGACGTTTTTCTGTAAAAATCATTGGCGCAACAGAAAAGAGCTAGAAACTTAAAAATTTATATTTAGATTCCTTTTTCATAATAATTTAGTAGAAACAGTATTTTGGATCTCAAAAAAAAATTATTTGATGAAATCCATAATTTTCTAGTTTTTGTCTTAGAAGTTAAGGAAGCAAGATAGATTAAGTAGGCGAATAAATAAAGCTAGGATATTTAAATTTAAGTAGATGGGAGATCCGCTATAATCATAAAGATGTGAGAAATTTCAATTGAATGACTATAAAACTATAGCGATAGCGTATCTCCAAAGGGCAAGTTCAGAGCTCGTCTACTGCGTGTAGTGTAATTAAATTAATTCTCTCGCCCAAAATATTTAACTTAGCCACGTCAGACTTTTATTATGATTACTTACCTCTGTGCTGAATGCACATTTAAATTGAGAGCTTCACCGGCCATCAGCAAAGGAAGCGATGATTTATTCAATAACTTGTAGTGGTGCAGTACTAGCCCAGCGGCTAGTCGGGAGAGCAATTTTGATCAGGCGTTCCCTTAGCTGTCCGCACCGCGGCTTTATATATAAGAACGCTGTGCGAGGAAAAAAGGCCCCAGTTCTCTCCAGAAGCTGAATAGCACATCACCTGTGCCAGGGGTCACGTCGCGTCGGTATCATTGCTATAAACAGCCTCGGATGCCGTAATAAGTTACTCGGGATACGCGTAACCATGAAATCATTTTCGAGTGAAGTGTTAATTCTGGGATAACTTTAATGATCTATCTTCAGTTTGCGTATGTCGTATTTTCACGTGCCGCCGCGGGACAGACATTCTACCATTATTTAGCGTGGCGTTTGATGAACATTATCATCAAATTATGGCGAGCATTCACTTAAACATTTAATTTGAACAGTTATAGTTGTATCAGCGCATTAGACACTGAACTGCTCTGTTAGTCAGATTGTGTGGATTCTTTTTGGTCTGTGCCTTTCAGAATATAGTGAACATTTTTAGAGAATCGTTTTTGTTTATGAATCCCAGACAATCTGCTAATTCCTCAGAGCTATAAGCTGTAGCTATAAGTGTATTTCTCACATGAAGTGGGCACTAGGAATTCTAATTACAGGCTTCACGTTTTGCTAATCACTTTCTGGTTGCTAATATTGTAGTTAGAGAGCCAGTGCTGAGAACGGCAAACAACAGCATAAATAATAGGAACATTTATATAACAATTAATTCCACCCGCCGCCACACATATGGTTAATCGGCCGGGAAATGCATCTTTTCTACATTACATTCTACATTTAAATAACAACAATAATAATTCCACCAGCCGCCCCACACCGTCTCTTCGGGCGACGTGTATTCGGTCCCTCGACCGTTTCTGGTCGTCGTCAGTTGGTCATCTTTCCGGACGTGGGTCGGTTCCTTCCTTGTGCAGAGATGTGGCCAATGCGCAAGAGTTACCTCTGCATGGTTGGGCCCGAGCCAGTGTGCCCGCCCGGGTCACCGTGTCTCCGAATTCCGAACGGACATCGAGTTGAGTCGGGTTGGAGCTGCATCCAGCTTCGGATAGCCTAGACGCGCTCGACCGTTTCTGATACATGTAACTTCAGTGCGAACGACCTGGGTTGGTCGTTCAGTCTGTCGTCTCATCGGACTACGTGTATTTGGTCGCCGACCGCTTGTGGAAACTCTCTGTGTGTAGAATTCATTCGTCCTTGTTATCCCACATTGCCTTTATGATTGTCCGCAGCACGTGGTCGTGCGGTAGCGTTCTCGCTTCCCACGCCCGGGTTCCAGGGTTCGATTCCCAGCGGGGTCAGGGATTTTTCTCTGCCTCGTGATGACTGGGTGTTGTGTGATATCCTTAGGTTAGTTAGGTTTAAGTAGTTCTAAGTTGTAGGGGACTGATCACCATAGATGTTAAGTCCCATAGTGCTCAGAGCCATTTGAGCCTTTATGATTGTTCGAGTTCTTGTGCAAATGTGTTTACTTGCAATCGTGTGCAGCTTCTGTGATTTCCACTGAGAATAAAGTTGTGTTTTCGTAGAACTAACAGTAACTGGTCTTGGCCCGTTTCCACAACCTGATCCGCTTTGTAATGCAAAACACGAGGTTCCAACAATGTTTGCGAAGTTTGAAAAATTGATCACGGTGAGTTGTTCATCTTGATATGACAGTTGGCCTAGTACACTACTGGCCATTAAAATTGCTACACCACGAAGATGACGTGCTACAGACGCGAAATTTAACCGACAGGAAGAAGATACTGTGATATGCAAATGATTAGCTTTTCAGACCATTCACACAAGGTTGACGCCGGTGGCGACACCGAAAACGTGCTCACACGAGGAAAGTTTCCAACCGATTTCTCGTACACAAACAGCAGTTCACCGGCGTTGCCTGGTGAAACGTTGTTGTGATGCCTCGTGTAAGGAGGAGAAACGCGTACCATCAAGTTTCCAACTTTGATAAAGGTCGGATTGTAGCCTATCGCGATTGCAGTTTATCGTATTGCGACACTACTGATCGCGTTCGTCGAGATCCAATGACTGTTAGCAGAATATGGAATCGGTGGGTTCAGAAGGGTAATACGGACGCCGTGCTGGATCCCAACGGCCTCGTATAACTAGCAGTCGACATGACAGGCATCTCATCCGCATGGCTGTAACGGATCGTGCAGCCACGTCTCGATCCCTGAGTCAACAGATGGGGAAGTTTGGAAGACAGCAACCATCTGCACGAACATTTCGACGAAGACTCTAGCAGCATGGACTATTAGCTCGGAGACCATGGCTACGGTTACCCTTGACGCTGCATCACAGACATGAGCGCCTGCGATGGTGTACTCGACGACGAACCTGGGTGCACGAATGGCAAAACGTCATTTCTTCGGATGAACCCAGGTTCTGTTTACAGGACCATGATGGTAGCATCCGTGTTTGGCGACATCGCGGTGAACGCATATTGGAAGCGTGTATTCGTCATCGCGATAGTGGTGTATCACCCGGCGTGATGGTATGGGGTGCCATTGGTTACACGTCTCGGACACCTCTTGTTCGCATTGACGGTACATTGAACGGTGGACGCTACTTTTCAGATGTGTTACGACCCGTGGCTCTCCCCTTCATTCGATCCCTGCGAAACCCTACATTTCAGCAGGATAATGCACGACCGCATGTTGCAGGTCCTATACGGGCCTTTCTGTACTCAGAAAATGTTCGACTGCTGTCCTGGCCAGCACATTCTCCAGATCTCTCACCAATTGGAAACGTCTGGTTAATGGTGGCTGAGCAACTGGCTCGTCACAATACGCCAGTCACTACTCTTGATGAACTGTGGTATCGAGTTGAAGCTGCGTGGGCAGCTGTACCTGTACACGCCATTCAAGCTGTGTTTGACTCAATGCCCAGGCGTATCAAGGCCGTTATTACGGTCAGAGGCGGTTGTTCTGGGTACTGATTTCTCAAGATCTATGCACCCAAATGACGTGAAAATGTAATCACATGTCAGTTCTAGTATAATATATTTGTCCAATGAATACACATTTATCATCTGCATTTCTTCTTGGTGTAGCAATTTTAATGGCCAGTAGTGTATTTTATATTCCTGGATTTCTCTCTCACTATTAAAATCCAAACATGTCTGCGAGTGAGGGGGACGGTGTTCTGGGCAGCTTACATGCGAAGGCAGTGGCTCGCAAGATCTGTCTTCATGCGTTCTCTTTCCGAAATCCCCAAAGGTAGTTTCATTACTACAGTTGGAGGAGATGGGTTCAGACCTCAAGGTGGAGGAAAATAGGATTTGACATCACACCTACATACCAAGACCTCAACTTTCACAGATAAAACATTCCACTCAAGCCTGGGATGTACACCTGCTTGCGTCACATTGTTGTCAGTTTCTGTAACTGCTATGTGGAGCACCGGTATCCATTCTCAGTGCTGCCACAGTTTATTTGTTGGTGGGAGGAAAGAACCAGTGTGCACTCGACCTTGTGACGCCTACTGAGGAGCTGCGTGATTCAGGTCAGGGGAGACGACAATGGCCAGGAGGGCGGTCTGCTGACCCCATACGTGTCCATACCTAATTCAAATGGCAGGGGATGACAGAGCGGTCGGTTGGTCCCGATTGGCCCATCTGGCCCAGAACGCGGAGCTTTGCTTTGCTTTGCTACAATGATACATCCAGTGCGCACCCCATTATCCTTAGTTTCTCTCTGAAAGCCATGAACGGAATGTACAGAGGGGCGCCTAATTCCGTGATATTTGGTTGGTTCAAATGGCTCTGAGCCCTATGGGACTTAACATCTGTGGTCATCAGTCCCCTAGAACTTAGAACTACTTAAACCTGACTAACCTAAGGACAGCACACACATCCACGCCCGAGGCAGGATTCGAACCTGCGACCGTAGCGGTCACACGGTTCCAGACTGAAGCGCCTAGAACCGCACGGCCACACCGGCCGGCTCCGTGATATTTTTCTGCTAATGTTACGCTGTACTCCTGAATGAAAAAGGGGCATTTAAATAACAACTCATGTATGTGGATAGAACGTGCTACAATATTTTTTTAACCCCCGTCGCTAACGGAGGGGTGTTACATCTTTAACTTGTGTGTCTGTGTACCTGTCTGCGGCACAGTAGCTCCCAAATGGAAGGTCTGATTTTAGTACAGTTGTTGTTATGTGAAAAGGGGTTTAATTGCAATGGTTCTTGCCTATGTTCTACGAAAGGCTGTTCAGCAGTTCAAATTGCATCAGATAAATTAAGTAAAAATCTTTTCTTCCAGCGCGCTCTCTTGATATACGCTACATAATACATAAGAGCTACATCAAGTTACATAGTACTAGATCTAAACAAAAGCCCACGACAACTTATGTTTATCGTTTACGGTTGACCACCAATGATGATGTTTGTCATTTGAAGTGTATCTGTGCATCTGTCTGTGACATCGTAGCTCCTAAACGAAAGGCCAGATTTTAGTACAGTTTTTTTTTTATTCGAAAGCTGGTTTAATCGGGATGGTTCTTAGCTATGTTCCATAAATGTCTGTTCAGCTGTTCAGTTTTCATCATCTAAATTAACTAAACACTTTTCATATTAAAAAAAGGACATCACTTCCTAATGTTCGCGGAATATTAAGAAGTGGTTTCTTTTTTGAATACTAAATCAAATGATTTTTTCCTAATAGTTTAGGCAGACTATTGCAAGAGTGCGCAAAGCCAGCCCACTTTCTTCCAACTTCATTTAAAATTAACGCTACTGTATATTGTTTATTTTAACAAAATAAGCTAAATATGTATGAAAATGTATTCAGTGAATATATGAGTGAATTAAAAAGATCAAGTAAATCATGTAAGTGAAAAGTTCGCAATTTCTTGTTTCGTCCCGGAAATTATTTTGTGTGAACGTGGGGATAGAGTGTCGTTAGTACTATGTCTGCCACTAAAATACGAAGTTTAAAAATTATGAAATAAAACTTAAAATTAAAAACAGAACAAAAAACCTCTAAAATGCAAAAGATAGCCTATAGTATTCCTTTACCTTCAACAATATGTTACTACTTATATTACACTTAAAGTTTTTAGTTTTTAAAGGTTTTTGTGTCCTCTTTTTTAAACTTTTAGTTTTAGTTTTATTTGACGAGTATGGTCAAGTTACGCGAATTCTTTACAGACGAATAGGAAAACTGGTAGAAGCCGACCTTGGGGAAGATCAGTTTGGATTCTGTAGAAATGTTGGAACACGTGAGGCAATACTGACCCTACGACTTATCTTAGAAGATAGATTAGGGAAAGGCAAACCCCCATTTCTAGCATTTGTAGACTTAGAGAAAGCTTTTGACAATGTTGACTGGAATACTCTCTTTCAGATTCTGAAGGTGGCAGGGATAAAAGACAGGAAGCGAAAGGCTATTTACAATTTGTACAGAAACCAGATGGCAGTTATAAGAGTCGAGGGACATGAAAGGGAAGCAGTGGTTGGGAAGGGAGCAGGGTTGTAAGAGTACTGGGGCTAGGCTAGTACCATCCCAAAATACCGTTATCCAAAATGGCGGCGATGACGTCATCCTAGATGGCGGCTGTGACGTCAATCAAGATTGCGGATTTTGGCGGGAAAGTGTCACGCCACCCTCGCCCAGAAAAATGGCGCGAAGTTCAAATTCCAACATGAAAATCCATCACACCCCCGTTATCTCTACTAAGCAAAGAAAATGGCGGGAAAAAAGGACATGTCTTCATTATTTAACCAGTTTCAAGCATATGTGTTCTCCACTGGGTCTGGACTCCAACTGGCTTAGTTCATATCGGTGCCAGCAGATGGCGCCACCCTGACGTCTGATTATGACACTAGTACCGTCATTCAGGATGGCTGCACCCAGTGTACCCACCGCGATCTCCAAAGCCCAACTAGCTTATTTCATGTCGGTGCCCCCAGGGGATTCAACAGCGACGACGGGTGATGACAGAAGTACTGGTATTCAAGATGACGGCACCCACTGTGTTCATCACGATCTCCAGAGCCCAACTGACTTAGTTCAAATCGTGGCCACCAGAGGGCGCTACCGTGAAGTCGAGTGATGATTCAAGATCACCTGCTCTCTCTCGCGCATGCGTTATAACCGGAAATGCGCCACGTCAGTGGTCCACGAGCGACGGACTGCTTACGTCACACACCCTCGGCCGCAACCTCCATATTCGCGCGCGACATAGTCTTCTGTAAATAAGCTAACCAAAGTAACACCCACATCGCGCATCTAACACATCTATTACCGAAGTACTTAATTCCATTTCAATATTAATCATATTCAATAACTCAATTTACAATTTCAATATTCAATCATAAAATGAGAAGTTCCACATTTTTCCACCATCAGCGTGGTGTTCATCCATGACCTAGCACACCCCACCCCAAGAATGCTGCACTCCTGTTGGCTACTGCATTAGTCACGTGATTAGACCTGACAGAACCTAGGACTTGCAATCAGTTTTAAGCAATGCCACACCCACCTGGACTTGGAATCGAATAATTAAAGTCTACACCACGATCCTCAGCCCAGCATCACACCCCCTTACCGATCCTTGCTTGCAGGCTAACCTGTACTAATGTGCACAGTGCATGACGTAATCCAAGATGGTGGGGAGAAACGACGGGAAAACAGATCTGAACACAAGTCTTTATTTTGCAGGCAGTGTCTCCACCATGAGGTTTACTGTCCAACTGACACAGTACAAATTACTGCCATCAGAACTGTCATCCCTCCTATGACCTAATCCCAGATGGTGGTCTGTAGGGGCGAGAATTATGCTAAAATTAGTCAGGCTGCGCTAGGCTGCTGGGGAGAGTAAGGAAGGAGTCCACTCCATCTTATGCCTGCGCTCACAATACACAGTCTGCAGACACGCAGATAATTTAACTACAGGCGTTCACAATCCTCCTAAATAATTCAGCACACGTATGTCTAGACACGCTCAGTACTCTCAAGCTGTCCAACCGCCAACCCCAGTCTAGTAGAGCGCTAGACAAGCCCAGTGATGTGGCGCGGCCGTCAGCTCTCAAACCACGCACACGCACCCGCCCGGGTCCCGCAAGTGGCTACTTCTCATGCATACTTCATTTCTGAGAAATTCTTATCCAAATATGTGTTCACCTTGACGCCTATGATGAAGCGATCGGGCGGGAGCGAAAGCACACACAGACGTCCATTTACGGCCGTGCGGCTGCAGCTCGGGTCCCGAGCGCTCCGTCACAGTCCCCGAGCCGCTGTCGTCAAACACCGGTTCCCCAGTTGACACTTTGGTACTTAAAATCTCGCAACAAAATCTTGATGTTTTGGTTATGAAAATTATTTCGCTTATGGAACATGAAATACATGTAGAGTGGTTTGTACCCTGAAGTAATAGTATACGACTGTAGCTCAGTTTTTAAAATTTCATTGTAGCTTCTCTCCATGATACTTCTTGACTTAATGTCTATATCCGGACTTATCTATCATACTGTTCACGATAACTTTATAATACCATCTCAATTCGTTCAATTTTTGGTCTTCGGTCGTTTACCCCTCTGAGTGTTTCCTGAAATGTTAAAATGCCCCATGAACGTTGTTTGCATTGATGGTAAGACTCCTTTCTCTTGACAGTCAGCCGGCTAGTGTGGCCGAGCGGTTCTACGCGCTTCAGTCTGGAACCGCGCGACCACTACGGTCGCAGGTTCGAATCCTGCCTCGGGCATGGATATGTGTGATGTCCTTAGGTTAGTTAGATTTAAGTAGTTCTAAGTTCTAGGGGACTGATGACCTCAGATGTTAAGTCCCATGCCACTCAGAGCCATTTGAACCATCTTGACAGTCCTCCAGTATTTAATGGTCACAGTTTTTAGCCTTGAGGAGGTCCAGTTATGTGTGTTTGCCTTTTTTCTCCGATGTTCGCCAATGGTAAAAAGATTCGCTGTGGACACTAGTTCAACGTTTCCATGGTGTGCCCGATTGCGTTCCTCTACAGCAATTATTTGCCGAGGTTTCTTCCATGTACCCAAGGAGCAACTACCGCATGCCCAATTTTAATCAGGGAGATAGTAGGGGGAACCACGTTCGTATTACTTAAATTTATTCTACTTTTATACTGAAGTCTGCCACTGCTGTATTTCTTTCCCAGATTAACCTTTAACTCTATGATAGACCATGATATGATAGATCATATCTCTCCATCGGATGCTACTCACTAAGAACGACGATACTGAAGATGATTTTTGGTTGGTGGGGCGCTCATATACGCGGTTATCAGCGCCCGTACAAAGTCCCAGTTTTATGCAGACCAATCTTGCCGCTTTCACGAATGATGATGAAATGACGAGGACAACACAAACACTCAGTCCCCGGGACGACGATACTGATTTATACTCGTACATTGATTTCGTGCAACCTGCGCTAGTATGGTTCAAATGGTTCAAATGGCTCTGAGCACTATGGGACTTAACATCTATGATCATCAGTCCCCTAGAACTTAGAACTACTTAAACCTAACTAACCTAAGGACATCACACAACACCCAGCCATCACGAGGCAGAGAAAATCCCTGACCCCGCCGGGAATCGAACCCGGGAACCCGGGCGTGGGAAGCGAGAACGATACCGCACGACCACGAGATGCGGGCCTGCGCTAGTAAACCCAATAATTATGCACTGTTGTTCTACAAACAGGCGTAAAAAAAACCTTCGAAATTCATATTTTATCACACTTGCAAACTGTCCGTAGAATTCTGATGCGACTCAACTGCACGCGACACTTCCGTGCGATACATGAACAACGATTCCCTGCTCGCACTCTGGCGCGTGACTATCAGCGTTTGCGCATCTGGTGAACATAACACCAAGACAGTGTTCTTGCCGGAAAAAGACGCGCTCAGCTCTGAAATCTGCAGACAAGCAGAGACGCGCAAGGGGTACCATTTACCACGTCACACCTCTATCGGTAGTAATAGTCCTTATAAGTTGTTATCAGAAGAACAACATTTGAAGTGGCGGCAGAAACCTTGTAGATCAGATGCGTTTGTAACAGTTAAAACCGCCGATAGCCAAAGACATACTTGCTCTAATACGCCACAAACAAGAAGGCAAGATCAGCGACAGAAAAGTATGACAATCTGTGCAATGCACGCAGTCATAACTGACAGCGTCATGTGAGGAAGAAAATAAATAAAACACACTGAAGGTAGCATGGAAAGTGCTAAAACACCTTTAGGTAAAGCAACAGCACTTAAACGGTTTCCTGCTTAAGATGGCCTTTCGCTCCAACTTTTTTCACCAATCATGGAAAGTAGGAAGAGCTACAGCATCAAATGGTTCAAATGGCTCTGAGCACGATGGGACTCAACTGCTTGAGGTCATTAGTCCCCTAGAACTTAGAACTAGTTAAACCTAACTAACCTAAGGACATCACAAACATCCATGCCCGAGGCAGGATTCGAACCTGCGACCGTAGCGGTCTTGCGGTTCCAGACTGCAGCGCCTTTAACCGCACGGCCACTTCGGCCGGCTACAGCATCCAAATGATCATTATACACTACTTATACAAAAAGTTCCGAGACTGATTTTGTTCCTGGTGTATAAGGGAGATCAGCGCAGTAGCTAGTAGCTACAGTGGCAACTTGAACTAATAACTGTTAACAACCGATATGCGATGTTTCAAACAATTCGGTTAGATGGTACAGCCGTATTGAACCATGAAAATGGTGCCGATGGAAGACAGTCGTTACAAGCGATGTGCTGTAATTAAATTCGTGGGTGGCGAGACTTGGTGTTAGGAGCACGAATCTACCACATAACGACAAAGTGCAGAATGGGTCTCTGATGGTCCACTAAGACTGAAGCAGGTGCGAAAGATAGATCGAAAGTCAAGACGTTACTCAATGCCTTTTTGGCTCTCACAACATTATCACATCTTCTTCGGCATTTGCGAACTGTTCTACACTATATCGTCATGCGGTTAAGTCGTATTGATAAAAACAAGTGTCGTCACCCATGAATTGAATTACAGCCCATTATCTGTAACAAGTGTTTTCCGGTGCACCATCTTGATGGGTCATTGCGACTGACTATCTTATTTATATTCACTTATTTATTTAACTAGATATGATCTCTCTTACATCGGACCAGGGTTCCAAAAATACGGTACGCTTTTTCATAATTTTCCTAAGAAACAAAAGTTTTAATGTGGCATATAGTATTAAAACGATCTGAGTGTACGAAGTAGCAATGTGAGTAAATAATACTGACTAAGAACTAATAAACTTAATGCTGGCAGTACTTGTACTACTGCAGCAGCTACAAGTGATAGTAATAATAGTAATAATATAATAATAATAATAGTAATGAGAATAATAACAATAGCGATAGTAGCGGATATAAAAATAAATTATAGGTAAACAAAATAGATATCTTCAGCAATAGCGAGCCCTGGGGACAGGAAAATTAAGGATACTGCACCAACTAAGATTACTAGGTAAAGAGGAAGATAAGGTTCGAATGAATGACGTGTGAGGGTAATGAGTACATACAGGGACAGTTTTTTAAGATATGTGATTATTCTGGAGCTTGAGATGTTATTCGCTTCTCTAATACAATGCGGGAGGCTATTCCAGAGACGGGTTTATGTTACTGAGGAGGACTTCCAGAAAGTGGCTGAACGAGGGAGTGGGACACAATGGAGTCTGCTCTGATGGGAACTGGTGTTTCTGCCATGCTGTTCAGATAAAAGCGTTATGGTCGAGCAGAGCTATGAGGGACAGTTTTCGTTGATAAAACACTGAAGGAGACATAGGGTATGGAAATGGTTCAAATGGCTCTGAGCACTATGGGACTTAACTTCTGAGGTCATCAGTCCCCTAGAACTTAGAACTACTTAAACCTAACTTACGTTAGGACATCACACACATCCATGCCCGAGGCAGGATTCGAACCTGCGACCATAACGGTCGCGCGGTTCCAGACTGTAGCGCCTAGAACCGCTCGGCTACTACGGCCGGCATAGGGTATGGAAATCTCTGCGCTTGCCTGGGTAGCTGTGCATATGGTGATGAAATGAGATCAGAGGCTCGAACGTCACAAATATAACGAACACAGGCATTCGTGACCAGTTCCATGAGCTCTCCCGAGAAAGGTCCTGCACGATAACATTACTGCAACCAACAACTGGAAGTATAAGTTTATGTAAAAATTTCTTTTCCAGGTCAAGAGAGAAGAGCTTTTTATACAGGGAAGTCCATTGATCGTGACAGGGTCAAATATCTCACGAAATAAGCGTCAAACGAGAAACAGTAAAGAACGAAACTTCTCTAGCTTGAAGGGGAAAACCAGATGGCGCTATGGTTGGCCCGCTAGATGGCGCTGCCATAGGTCAAACGGATATCAACTGCATTTTTTAAAAAATAGGAACCCCCATTTTTTATTTCATATTCGTGTAGTAAGTAAAGAAATAGAAATGTTTTAGTTGGACCACTTCTTTCGCTTTGTGATAGATGGCACTGTAATAGTCACAAACATATGGCTCACAATTTTAGACGAACAGTTGGTAACAGGTAGGTTTTTCAAATTAAAATACAGAATGTAAGTACGTTTGAACATTTTATTTCTGTTATTCCAATGTGATACACGTACCTTTGTGAACTTATCTTTCCCGATAACGCATGCTGTTACAGCGTGATTACCTGTAAATACCACATTTAAGCAATATGTGTAACGACATTCCTCTCAACAGCGAGTAGTTCGCCTTCCGTAATGTTCGCACATGCATTGACAATGCGCTGACGCATGTTGTCAGGTGTTGTCGGTGGATCGCGATAGCAAATATCCTTCAACTTACCTACAGAAAGAAATCCGGGGAAATCAGATCCGGTGAACGTGCGGGCCATGGCGGGCCATGGTGCTTCGACAACCAATCCACCTGTCATGAAATACACTATTCAATACCGCTTCAACCGCACGCGAGCTGTGTGCCGGACATCCATCATGTTGGAAGTACATCGCCATTCTGTCATGCAGTGAAACATCTTGTAGTAACATCGGTTGAACATTACGTAGGAAATCAGCATACATTGCTCCATTTAGTTGTCATCGATAAAATGGGGGCCACTTATGCTTTCTCCCATAATTCCGCACCATACATTAACCCGCCAAGGTCGCTGTTGTTCCACTTGTCGCAGCCATCGTGGATTTTCCGTTGCCCAATAATGCATATTACGCCGGTTTACGTTACCGCTGTTGGTGAATGACGGTTCGTCGCTAAATAGAACGAGTGGAAAAATCTGTCATCGTCCCGTAATTTCTCTTGTGCCCAGTGGCAGAACTGTACACGACGTTCAAAGTCGTCGCCATACTATTCCTGGTGCTCGAAATATGGTACGGGTGCAATCGATGTTGATGTAGCATTCTCAACACCGAAGTTTTTGAGATTCCGGATTCTCGCGCAATTTGTCTGCTACTGATGTACGGATTAGCCGCGACAGCAGCTAAGACACCTACTTGGGCATCATCATTTGTTGCAGGTCGTAGTTGACGTTTCACATGTGGCTGAACGCTTCCTGTTCACTTAAATAACGTAACTATCCGGCGAACGGTCCGGACACTTGGATGATGTCGTCCAGGATACCGAGCAGCATACATAGCACCCGCCCGTTGGGCATTTTGATCACAATAGCCATACATCAATACGATATCGACCTTTTCCGCAGTTGATAAACGGTCCATTTTTACACGGGTAATGTATCACGAAGCAAATACCGTCCGCACTGACGGAATGTTACGTGATACCACGTACTTATACGTTTGTGACTATTACAGCGCCATCTATCACAAAGCGAAAAAAATGGTCCAACTAAAACATTCATATTTCTTTACGTACTACACGAATATGTAATAAAAATGGGGTTCCTATTTTAAAAAACGCAGTTGATATCCGTTGGACTATGACAGCGCCATCTATCGGGTCAACCATAGCGCCATCTGGTTTCCCCCTTCAAGCTAGACGAATTTCGTTCTTTGTAGTTTTTTCGTTTGATGCTTATTTCGTGAGATATTTGGCCCGGTCACTATCAATGTACGACACTGTATAAATTTAAGGAAGAGGGGGGAGAAAGGAAAGGAAACGGAAGGAGCTATAAATGACAGCTGCATCGGGGCGTTATGTGGAATCAGTGGCTGCGAGTGAACGTGCATACCGGCCCGGTATTTGAACCTGGGATATCCTGCTTACGACGCAGCTGCGTTAACCATTGCGCCAGCTGGACACAGTATTCACTGCAGCTGCGCAGACTATCTCTGTAGGACCCCCAGACGATGCACATTACCACCTAACGCCTGGTGTCTGCAGTCCACTTCCATGTCCTCAATGCTCGCTACTTTGAGATGCCCACAGGAGCTCGAACGTAACTTTGACATGTCCGAAAGAAGAGACACACGCATTCATATAACATACAATAGCTTTTCATATTTTTTTAGTGCATGGAGAGATGCTGATGCCTTCTCGCGCATTGCAGTCATGTACTCAGTCCGAGAGGTTCCACGCCCTCTTTTGCATGTCTCCTGTCATTTTCATCAATTATATTAATGTTCTATGTCATTGCCCGGTAGTAACAGCCCGAATAAGGTTATTGTAATGAGAGTATTTATACTGAGGGCTCAAAAAATACTTTTCACTTGATTCCTAAACATGTTGTTTTACTTCCTTGGGTGGCCTGTGCGAGGCGAACATCGGTGGACGCAGCACACTGCGTTTCCGGTTGTGGGCTGCACTTCCCTGGATTCTGTGGGGTTCGTACAATAGGCTTAAGCGCCTGGCGGAACGACTGACGTCGGTCGAGTCTCGCCTATTGTATGCAGGGCGAAACGACCTGCGAGACGTCTGAAAGTCGCAGCAGTTTATGTGTTTACCGTTACGGCGCGTCCGGAACGAAGATTCCTGGCACCGACTGACTGCATTGTCCTCTTGATTCTGAGAATACTTGCGGACCTGCCCGCTGGGTGCGACTGTCTGGCGCCCGACAGCAGGTGGTCTACGCAGGTTGTTTTCGTAGCCGGTCAAACGGCAAGTTCAGTGGCCTCAGCTGAATAGCAGAGGCATGATTGGTCAACTTAAACTGAGGCTAGTTGACGTCATAAAGCCCTGCTCGGAATTGGAGGGAACGGTCGCTATTGGCGCAAATGATGTTCTGAGACAGTTTGGGGGAATTTTGGAATCAGAACTGAATGCTGATTCGCGGAGAGTAGGGAGTAGAGCAATGTTGGCTTCGCTCTTGCATCGCATCACGGAGAGGATTCAGGATCAGATCTTCGTCGGAGTCGGACGTTCTTGCGACTTGGTCCCCCGTTTTCGGAAGAACTTAGAATTCACGGACAGCCTTCGCGGCCAGCGGTTGACACAGAGTTTCTGCACGGCAGAAGTCGGCGCCTACATCATCAGGACGCTGCCTACCGACGACGTGCTGCAGATTTCAGTACTGGTACAGAATTTTGCGGCTCCAGCATTGTAGGACCTTATCAATTTTATACTGAATCCCTCAGCAGCACGCGCGCTCGCTTTGCTACAGGTCCACCTTGCTTGTTTCTCCTTGTGATCCCAGCATTTATGTTGTGATACATAATAAATCTCATTGTCATATTTAATCCGCATATCATTTGGTAGATATAGGCAGAATCCCATTTCCTGTTGTTTATTATGATAAAGTTCTCTTTTTTTGAGTAGATTACGATTTTTATTAAATTATTGTGAGTGTGTACTCCTTAGTTTACCAACTAGCAGGGTCCACCATTATTTCCCTCCGTTACCGTTGTGAGCATAATTAATTATGCGGTAGGTAAGGAGGGGGTCGAGTGCATGTCTCGTTCTCATGCAAAATTCGTCTCAATTAAAGAGGTACAAACTCTTCTCCACCCTGGCACCTCGCAAGTTCAGATTAGATTTTCATCTATTATTACTCCTACACAGTTTGCTGGAAGAGAGAAGTTTATATTTGTTCCATTTAGGGTTAAAGATGCTAGGGATTCCAGACATATAGGGTTAATAAGTCTAGAATGACCAACAAGATGGGTTTAGCTTTAATCCTACACCCTGCACCCATTTTGATAGTGCTCAGAGGTTAGTATTGAGATTCTCGGGAGCTGTTTCTAGGTTTATTCGTTTTGCAGTTAGACATAACTCGACGATATCGGCGTACTTGTGGTATTTTCAGCAGAACAATACTATTTGCCGGCCGAAGTGGCCGCGCGGTTCTGGCGCTGCAGTCTGGAGCCGCGAGACCGCTACGGTCGCAGGTTCCAATCCTGCCTCGGGCATGGATGTGTGTGGTGTCCTTAGGTCAGTTAGGTTTAACTAGTTCTAAGTTCTAGGGGACTAATGACCTCAGCAGTTGAGTCCCATAGTTCTCAGAACCAGCCAATACTATTTGTCGAAATTGTTTGAAATTTCGTACATCTGTTGTTCATAGTTGTTAGTTCAAGTTACCACCACAGTTACTGCACTGACGTCTTTTACACAGCAGGGATACTAACAGTCTCGGAAAGTTTTTTTGACGGACCGTGTACGATAATTCTTACCGACGGCATGTACCGCAAAAGTGCACAAATCTTAATACTGACACTGTATTTTAATTTTGCTCTTTCACAGCTATACACATAGGTAACTTCCAGTCAGATTAAAACTGTGTGACGGACCGAGACTCGAACTCGGTACCTTAGACTTTCGCGGGCAAGTGCTCTACGAACTCAGCTACCCAAGCACGACTCACGCAACGTCCTCACAGCTTTACTTCTGCCAGTACCTCGTCTCCTACCTTCCAAACATTCTGCAAGGTTCGCGGGAGAGCTTCTGTAAAGTTTGGAAGGTAGGAGACGAGGTACTGGCAGAAGTAAAGCTGTGAGGACGTTGCGTGAGTCGTGCTTGGGTAGCTGAGTTGGTAGAGCACTTGCCTGCGAAAGTTTAAGGTACCGATTTCGAGTCTCGGTCCGTCACACAGTTTTAATCTGCCAGGAAGTTTCATATCAGCGAACACTCCGCTGCAGAATGAAAATCTCATTCTGGATGCACATAGGTATCCGAATCGGCACAGAAAGCTTCTGGAAAGCCCTCTTCCGCCGGCGAGATCGCGGTTCTCTCTTCAGTTTACGACTGCGGCCTCCGCAGCTGGGGTGAGGCGAGGCGCCGGCCTACCTTCCTGGACGCAGGTGAGCAGCGCGACCTCGGCGGAGTCCTCGAGGCAGTGGGCGCTGAACTGCGGCCAGAAGCGCACCCACTCGCTGGAGTAGGTGCGGAAGCAGAGGCGGCGGCACGCGGTGGAGGCGGCGCGCGCGCAGCAGTGCAGCTTGGCGGCGTCCATTCCCGCGCGGTCGATGCGCGAAGACGCCGCCTCCTCCGCCTCCGCGCCGACCGCCCCCAGCCCTGGCGCGGCCCCCGCCGCAGCCTCCCCGGCCGCTGGCTCCTGCTGACGCTGCAGGAAGCACTGCCACAGTCGGTCCTGCGAGACACGAGGGTAACTTTCGCACGACCGCGGCTGACCACGCATCGAAAGTTGGGCGGTAACGGAAGTGAGAGCCAACCTGCGTGGCTAACTACTAGGATAAGGATATGTTGAGTGGTACTTAAGATAGGTAAATAAATTAGTGAAATCAATGTGAAGTGGAGACTAGAAAATAAATGAAAAACTCAGTTTAGTTTAGAAGAGCTACACTCTGGCAAACAGCGGGCAGAGCAGAGAGGCAATGGCCGTGAAGTCAGCACATTCAGGAGAAGCCATCGCCCTCCCCACATAAGCAGACGCTATCGATTCAGCCGTCAGGGCATCGCCCGACCGGCTCACGTGTTTCTCAATTGTCACATGTGATCAAAGGCCCTCGCCTACATTCCAAGAGCCAATGACCGACGTTAAGAAGATTCTTCGAGAAGCTTTTCAACGTGACAGAAGAGGCAATGACCGTAAAGTCGTTCACCTCCAGTGAACTGAAGTAAATAAATACGCGAGACGCAGTGGGCCCGACAGTAGTTTTCAGTTCAGTTTCGGTACTGAAGACCGTCATGCAAGAAGAGACTACATCGTACACAGAAGCACCAAATCCGCCGCTGTAATGGAATAGAAAGCAGCAGCCTCGCCGCCAGAAGACAGAAGTTAGAAGGTATTTGAAGACTGATTTCTACGTACCCGGGTGACTCGTGAGGACGGGAAGGAGACGGTCTCACATCAGCAGTCATCTGTGAGGTGGTGATGAAAATCTGACAGCCGAAGACTGGCAAGCTGGAATCCGTTGTTCGAGTCTGGGACACTGGCCTTTCCCCGCCGCGCCGCTCCGCTGGCCGACGTACACTGTCACACGTGGCCGCATAGAGAGAGAAACACCGGGACGCCACATCCAAGGTATCACCATCCAATTCACGACTTCGTTCTTAATAATTAAACGGGGCACCTCAACGATGCGCGTCTCCAGTCACCTGGGCTAAACAGCGACACGAGATGCACACCACCAAGCATAATCAGACGCCGCGGCCCACGCAGCAGAAGGCTTCACAGACGACACAGTTGCCGCTCTCCCAGCCAGAACAATCCAGTAAGGAAACCATTGTACAAAACTTTCAATAAAAGTTATCTTATGTAAAAATGCTGTTTCATTCTACCTCATACCCGAGCCAAGGAAGAACCCACCCAGCTCACATGTTGTTAAGAGAGAAAAAGTAATTTATTTAGTGTTTTTCACCCTGACATAATTTTTTAGAATCAAATGCCCTTTGCAGTAATGCTCATCCTGACAATTGACTAGCATCAAAAGAGGTTCCAAGTTACAGATATAATGTAGAACAAAATCGAGCTGCAGGAACGCATTACAAACAACAATGCAAAGTGCTTAAAGATGTTAAGAAGGCAAAAAAATGTTACATGGTGATAAAATAGCTAATTCTCAGGATAGTATTAAATTAAATGTAAAGGTCAGTCGTGAAAGGAATGTCTGTGCAACATCACACGGTCGACGATATTAAGCCAACATGTATTATCAGTGTTTTTTGCTACTCAGATATAGCCTCTGTACAGTACTCAATAACCTCTTTATGAATGTAGAGGGTGAAATGATGTAACTCTCTTCACAACAGGTTTCCAACACTTCTACCTCAAATGACATGGGGGAGATTGGGTAAATAACTGAATCGCTGAAGACTGAGGAATCCCATGGGTATGATGGGCTATTTATAGGTTACGAAAGCACTTTCTACATCTGCATCTACATCCATACTCCGCAAGCCACCTGACGGTGTGTCGCGGAGGGTACTTTGAGTACCTCCATCGGTTCTCCCTGCTATTCCTGTCTCGTATTGTTCGTGGAAAGAAAGATTGTCGGTATGCCTCTGTGTGGGCTCTTCGCGAGATATACGTAGGGGGAGGCAATATACTGCTTGACTCCTCGGTGGAGGTATGTTCTCGAAACTTCAACAAAAGCCCGTACAGAGCTACTGAGCGTCTCTCTTGCAGAGTCTTCCACTGGAGTTTATCTATCATCTCCATAACGCTTTCGCGATTACTAAATGATCTTGTAACGATGCGCGCTGCTCTCCGTTGGATCTTCTCTATTTCTTCTATCAACCCTATCTGGTACGGATCCCACACCGGTAAGCAGCATTCAAGCAGTGGGCGAACAAGTGTACTGTAACCTACTTCCTTTGTTTTCGGACTGCATTTCCTTAGGTTTCTTCCAATGAATCTCAGTCTGGTATTTGGTTTACCGACGATTAATTTTATATGGTCATTCCATTTTAAATCACTCCTAATGCCTACTCCTAGATAATTTGTGGACTTAATTGCTTCCAGTTGCTGACCTGCTGTATTGTTGCTAAATGATAAAGGATCTTTCTTTCTATGTATTCGCAGCTCATTACACTTGTCTACAATGACAACCTCTCGATATACTACAGCAGCATCCACAAAAAGCCTCAGTGAACTTCCGATGTTATCCACAAGGTCATTTATACATATTGTGAATAGCAACTGTCCTACGATACTCCCCTGCGGCACACCTGAAATCACTCTTACTTCGGAAGACTTCTCTCCATTGAGAATGACATGCTGCGTTCTGTTATCTGGGAACTCTTCAATACAATCACACAATTGGTCTGACAGTCCATACGCTCTTACGTTGTTCACTAAACGACTGTGGGGAACTGTATCGATCGCCTTGCGGAAGTGAAGAAAGACGGCATCTACAGGGAACCCGTGTCTATGGCCCCCTGCGTCTTGTGGACGAATAGCGCGAGCTGGGTTTCACACGATCGTCTTTTTCGAAACCCATGCTTATTCCTACAGAGTAGATTTCTAGTCTCCAGAAAAGTCATTATACTCGAACATAATACGTGTTCCAAAATTCTACAACTGATCGACGTTAGAGATGTAGGTCTATAGTTCTGCACATCTGTTCGACGTCCCATCTTGAAAAAATTTATATATATGGATATTTAGGGTGAATTAAATAAAAACTTAGTTTCTGCATGAAATCATGTAACTCTCTTCATAATAGCTTTCCAACACTGCTATCTGAAAAGACATGGGGGAGACTGGGTCAGTAATTGAACCGCTCAAGACTGAGGAATCCCATGGGTATGATGGGCTATTTATAGGTTACGAAAGCACTTTGCTACATAGGTCAGCCTTGTAGTTAACCATATTTGTAATTATGGTTCCATATCACGATTGGTAAAAACTGGTTCCTTATAAGATTACTTTGTTGTCTGTTGATCTATCCGTCTGTCCGTCTGACTACTAACGTCCCTTTTTCTCAGAAACGGGTAGTCGTTTAAAATTGATATTTAAGCCACATGCTACGGTCTACGTTCCGTTGGCGGTGTAAAACATTGAAGCTTCTAAGTCAATGAAATCAACAGATTCGGCCATTAATGTAACACACTTACTCGCAAACCACTCGTGAAAACATATGCGTTAATCCGCGTTGACCTAGAATCATGAAATTTTTCAGGAAGCAAGTTTTCACACTACAAGGAAAGGAAACAAACCGAAAATTGTTCACTTGTAATTATATCACACGAAGCTGATATTTGATTGCCGTCAGACCCTGTACGTGACGTAAATTTTAAATTCATACGTCTAACCGTTCCTGAGAAAAAGGGTTTGTAACATACAGTCAGACAGACAACCGGATAACAATTGATAATCAAATATTATTGTCCTGCGAGACACTTAAAAATCAACAGTTTTCAGATTCACTCCTTTCCTTATACTGTGAAAACTTGCTACTTGCCAGATTTCACGATTTTAGGTAAACGGGAAATACCACACAAGTTTTGATGAGTAAGTTTGCGATTGTGAAATTATATGACATAAATGGCCGTACCTTTAGATTGCATTGTCTTCGAAGCTTAAATGTTTTACTGTGTCAAGGGACCGTTGTCCTTAGTGACACAAATCTTCACTGGATATACCGACCCGTTCCTGAAACAAACGGTTTTAACAGTCGGAGAGACGGACAAACGCGCAGACAGACGGATAACTGGCGATCGTAAAACGGTTCCGTTTTTACCGATAGGGGTACGAAGCACCAAAAAGGAAGGAACGATTAATGCAAACTATTTTAAACCAGTTCTATGTCACTGGTGTTTACAAAAGTTATTAACAAGTCTATATATAGATAGGGTACTTGATAATTTCAATTCAAGTACTTTAGTGTCAAACATAGTTTCGCCTTAGAAGTCGTTTAACGACTCAAAGAGTGTATTCTGTTTCCGCCTGCCGCTGTGGCCGAGCGGTTCTAGGCGTTTCAGTCCGGAGCCGCGGTGCTGCTACGGTCGCAGGTTCGAATCCTGCCTCGGGCATGGATGTGTGTGATGTCCTTAGGTTAGTTAGGTTTAAGTAGTTCTAAGTTCTAGGGGACTGATGACCTCAGATGTTACGTCCCATAGTGCTCAGAGCCATTAGAACCATTTTTGAACTCCTTCTATTCTGTCGGGGCGTTTCGGGAAAAATATTAAGCAAATGCGTGGCTGGTATTTTTGATTATGGTAGCATATGTTCAAAAGCTTTTTGTATGCGCAGAATTCGCGTAAATTTTATTTTGTCATTAACTTTCCTGATGTGATTTAATGCATTGATGCGTTCCATGACCAGGGGTATTGGCTCGTAAGTTTAGTCCTACAGAAGCAGACATGAAAATTAAAACCACACTGCTGGCCACCGTAAATGCAACACCCTGAAGGAAGCATCCGAATCAAGTGAAATTTACACCATGGGTTTGCAGCGATGAGATATGCAACTGATTAGAATTTCAGCGCAGACGCACATCACGCACGCCTGTGGCGCCACCTCATAACGCCATTTAAGGCTTGGCGATTTCGACGAGTGTACGTTCGGCACGTGTGTTTACCTTGTGGTTGTTTCACAAGACGATCAGTTATGCCTCGTAGACAACAGCGAACATCGTTTGATCAAGTATCCGAGTTCGACAGAGATTGTGGATTATCATACAGAGAAATCGCTAGTCGTGTTGGACGAAACCAAACAACTGAAATGCGGATATGTGACCGTTGGATGCAGGAGGGTACGAAGGACCGACGTGGTAGATCGCATTCACCTCGGTGCACCACTGCACGTGCTGATAGGCAAATTGTGCGCATGGCAGTGACGGATCGCTCAGTGACATCCCGAACCATAGCACAGCACATTGCGTCTGTAACGCATCATCCAGTGTCTGCGCGTACCATTCGACGCCATTTACAGCAGAGTGGTCTGTCCGCAAGACGTCCATTGCTTCGTCTACCATTGACGCAGAACCACAGACGTCTCCGTCACCAATGGTGTGATGACAGACGGATGTGGACGGCAGAATGGAATGACGTTGTCTTTACTGACGAGGCACGCTTCTGTCTGCAGCACCACGATGGTCGGATTCGAGTGTGTAGACACCGTGGAGAGAGGATGCTGGACAGCTGCATTATGCACCGCCACACTGGTCTTGCACCGGGTTTTATGGTATGGGGCGGTATTGGATATTACTCTCGCACGCCTCTAGTACGCATTGCCGGTACTTTCAATAGCCGTCGCTACATATCCGAGGTGCTGGAGCCAGTTGTCCTTCCTTACCTTCAGGGCTCGGCCACAGCCATATTTCAACAGGATAATGCGCGACCACACGTGGCACGCATTGTCCAAAGGTTCTTCGTCAATAACCAGATTGAAGTGCTTCCCTGGCCGGCTCGCTCTCCGGATCTTTCGCCGATAGAAAACATGTGGTCCATGGTTGCTCAACAAGTGACCCAGATTACATCCCCAGCTGCCACACCAGATAATCTTTGGCAACTTGTGGAAGCTGCTTGGGCTGCTGTACCCCAGGAACACATCCAACGTCACTTTGACTTAATGCCGAGACGTGTGGCAGCGGTGATCTCCAACAATGGCGGCTACTCTGGCTACTGATTATCAGAATATTCACTGACTTTGTTCCGGTCTGCTGTATGTCGCCAACGGACGATCGTGAAAAAATACAGAAACAAACTTGGGCTTCTTCCAGCATATCGAATGTTCAAATAAGGTATGAGAATGTAGCCGAGTAGCGTCCTCGACAACAGCCTGTGTTTCGACAGGTGAACACTCCGTCACTGTATCGTTTAATCCGATAATGATTCACAGACAGTAAGTGTCAGCATTAGCATGGAGGGGGGACGCGGTAAACGGTGCAGTCCTTTTCGTAATGCGGAAACGAAGCGATTTATTTGCCGACTGAAAGGGAATAATCATAAGCTTTCGGAACAAGGCTGGAAGCTTATCTTAAAGGGCCAAGTTTGTAAACGGTTCGGGTGCCGCCCTGGTTAAAGTACACCGTGTATGGCAAAATGGCGCTATCCAAAACCGGCACCGAGGGTGAAGAAACGTGCAGCTGTTGAGCAACTATGTAAACCAAGGGGCTACCACAGTGTCTCCTCAACCACCGTTCAGCGAACGTTGCTGCATATACAGGGTGTTTCAAAAATGACCGGTATATTTGAAATGGCAATACAAACTAAACGAGCAGCGATAGAAATACACCGTTTGTTGCAATATGCTTGGGACAACAGTACATTTTCAGGCAGACAAACTTTCGAAATTACAGTAGTTACAATTTTCAACAACAGATGGCGCTGCGGTCTGGGAAACTCTATAGTACGATATTTTCCACATATGCACCATGCGTAGCAATAATATTGCGTAGTCTCTGAATTAAATTACCCGAAGCCTTTGACAACGTGTCTGGCGGAATGGCTTCACATGCAGATGAGATGTACTGCTTCAGCTGTTCAATTGTTTCTGGATTCTGGCGGTACACCTGGTCTTTCAAGTGTCCCCACAGAAAGAAGTCACAGGGGTTCATGTCTGGCGAATAGGGAGGCCAATCCAAGCCGCCTCCTGTATATTTCGGATAGCCCGAAGCAATCACACGATCATCGAAATATTCATTCAGGAAAATAAAGACGTCGGCCGTGTGATGTGGCCGGGCACCATCTTGCATAAACCACGAGGTGTTCGCAGTGTCGTCTAAGGCAGTTTGTACCGCCACAAATTCACGAAGAATGTCCACATAGCGTGATGCAGTAATCGTTTCGGATCTGAAAAATGGGCCAATGATTCCTTTGGAAGAAATGGCGGCCCAGACTAGTACTTTTTGAGGATGCAGGGACGATGGGACTGCAACATGGGGCTTTTCGGTTCCCCATATGCGCCAGTTCTGTTTATTGACGAAGCCGTCCAGCTAAAAATAAGCTTCGTCAGTAAACCAAATGCTGCCCACATGCATATCGCCGTCATCAATCCTGTGCACTATATCGTTAGCGAATGTCTCTCGTGCAGCAATGGTAGCGGCGCTGAGGGGTTGCCGCGTTTGAATTTTGTATGGATAGAGGTGTAAACTCTGGCGCATGAGACCGATACGTGGACGTTGGCGTCATTTGGACCGCAGCTGCAACACGGCGAACGGAAACCCGAGGCCGCTGTTGGATCATCTGCTGCACTAGCTGCGCGTTGCCCTCTGTGGTTGCCGTACGCGGTCGCCCTACCTTTCCAGCACGTTCATCCGTCACGTTCCCAGTCCGTTGAAATTTTTCAAACAGATCCTTTATTGCATCGCTTTTCGGTCCTTTGGTTGCATTAAACCTCCGTTGAAAACTTCGTCTTGTTGCAACAACACTGTGTTCTAGGCGGTGGAGTTCCAACACCAGAAAAATCCTCTGTTCTAAGGAATAAACCATGTTGTCTACAGCACACTTGCACGTTGTGAACAGCACACGCTTACAGCAGAAAGACGACGTACAGAATGGCGCACCCACAGACTGCGTTGTCTTCTATATCTTTCACATCACTTGCAGCGCCATCTGTTGTTGAAAATTGTAACTACTGTAATTTCGAAAGTTTGCCTGCCTGAAAATGTACTGTTGTCCCAAGCATATTGCAACAAACGGTGCATTTCTATCGCTGCTCGTTTAGTTTTTATTGCCGTTTCAAATATACCGGTCATTTTTGAAACACCCTGTAAGCTTCCATACTAGCCTGAGAGCTGTTAAACACGGACGATTGCTGGAATTTGGCAAGCCATTACCGTAACTGGACGTCTAGTGAGTGGCGACGGGTGGCCGTTTATGTGAGTGACGCATTATGCTGCGTCCTACTGATGGTCATTGACGTATATGGTGGCCGAGCGGTTCTAGGCGCTACTGTCTGGAACCAAGCGACCGCTACGGTCGCAGGTTCGAATCCTGCCTCGGGCATGGATGTGTGTGATGTCCTTAGGTTAGCTAGGTTTAAGTAGTTCTAAGTTCTAGGGGACTGATGACCTAAGATGTTAAGTCCCACAGTGCTCAGAGCCATTTTCTTGGCGTATATGGCGTGAAACGTCTGAAAGCAAACACACTGCAACCAGGAGGGAGCCTTTTGGTCTGTAGAAAGTTTTCGCGGCACTCCCTGGGCGACCTCGTCTTCCTGGAAGGCACAGTGGATCAAAATAAGTAAGCGTCTATCCTTGGGGAAAATGTCCTCCCCCTGTATGCTGTTTGCTTTTTCCTCGGCACGATGAGATCTACGAGCAGAACACCGCAACATGTCACACAGTGCACAGTGTACGTGCGAGGTTCGAAGAAACCGGGATAAACTTACCGTATTCGCCTGGCCAGTAAACTCTTCGGATTTAAACCCAACAGAGCTCACATTAACACGAATGGACACTGTGGATGTAAATACAGGGTGATTCAAAAAGAATACCACTACTTTAGGAATTTAAAACTCTGCAACGACAAAAGGCAGAGCTAAGCACTATCTGTCGACGAATTAAGGGAGCTATAAAGTTTCATTTGGTTGTACATTTGTTCGCTTGAGGCGCTGTTGACTAGGCGTCAGCGTCAGTTGATGCTAAGATGGCGACCGCTCAACAGAAAGCTTTTTGTGTTATTGAGTACGGCAGAAGTGAATCGACGACAGTAGTTCAGCGTGCATTTCGAACGAAGTATGCTGTTAAACCTCCTGATAGGTGGTGTATTAAACGTTGGTATAAACAGTTTACAGAGAATGGGTGTTTGTGCAAAGGGAAAAGTTCTGGACGGCCGAGAACGAGTGATGAAAATGTAGCACGCATCCAGCAAGCATTTGTTCGCAGCCCAGGAAAATCGACTCGCAGAGCTAGCAGAGAGCTGCAAATTCCACAATCAACTGTATGGAGAGTCCTACGAAAAAGGTTAGTTATGAAACCTTATCGTCTGAAATTGGTTCAAGCACTGTCTGCAGCTGATAAGATTAAAAGAATCGATTTCTGTGATTTTATCCTTGCTGAAATGGAAACAGATGAATCTTTCGTTTCAAAGATTGTGTTTAGTGATGAAGCAACTTTCCACACTAACGGGAAAGTCAACCGTCACAATGTCTGTATATGGGGCACTGAGAATCCGCGGGAAACAACTCAGTATGAACGTGACTCGCCTAAGGTGAACGTATTCTGTGCCATTTCAGTCAATAAAGTTTTTGGTCCCTTTTTCTTCGAAGGTGCTGTGGTGTCACCGCCAGACACCACACTTGCTAGGTGGTAGTTTTAAATCGGCCGCGGTCCATTAGTACATGTCGGACCCGCGTGTCGCCACTGTGTGATCGCAGACCGAGCGCCACCAAGGCAGGTCTCGAGATACGGAATAGCACTCGCCCCAGTTGTACGGACGACGTAGCTAGCGATGCACACTGACGAAGCCTCGCTAATTTGCAGAGCAGATAGTTAGAATAGCCTTCAGCTAAGTCAATGGCTACGACCTAGCAAGGCGCCATTAGTAACATTGCATGTATCTAAAGAGTCTCACTTGTATCGCCACAATCTCCAGATGTACCAAAAGAATGGATTAAAATTAAGTATTCCAGAAGCTACGTACTTTTCTTTATAGCATTCATTACGTATTCTGTTTCAGACCTCACGCCATCCTGCTTTAACTTAGCGCGTGCCTTTCGGCTTCCTCTCATTGTGTCTAGGCTGTCTTGTCTAGACACAACAGGTGCTACTGTAACTGGACTACAGTATCTGGAGATGTTAGAGAATTGGCTGTTCCCTCAGCTCGAACAAGAAGCACAACAATTCATATTTCAGCAGGATGGAGCACCACTACATTGGCACTTATCTGTCCGTAACTACCTGAACGTCAACTACCCGAGGCGATGGATCGGCCGCCAGGCAGCCCGTGACAGAGCACTTCATCACTGGCCTCCAAGAAGCCCTGATCTTACCCCCTGCGATTTTTTCTTATGGGGGTATGTTAAGGATATGGTGTTTCGGCCACCTCTCCCAGCCACCATTGATGATTTGAAACGAGAAATAACAGCAGCTATCCAAACTGTTACGCCTGATATGCTACAGAGAGTGTGGAACGAGTTGGAGTATCTGGTTGATATTGCTCGAGTGTCTGGAGGGGGCCATATTGAACATCTCTAAACTTGTTTTTGAGTGAAAAAAAACTTTTTAAATACTCTTTGTAATGATGTATAACAGAAGGTTATATTATGTTTCTTTCATTAAATACACATTTTTAAAGTTGTGGTATTCTTTTTGAATCACCCTGTACTTCATCTTCTGCAGTGAGCTGAGGAGTTACCTTGGAATATTATCCTCTAGGACATCAGTGAATGAAAATATGAAAAATATGTGATCCGTGAGCGGCTCGTGTTCATGCCGTTTATTGCTTGTCATATTGTCTTTACGGTACTGCCGCCACCTTTCTTATTCGATTTACTGCAGTCACTAAGCTGCGGGTTTCCTTGCCCGTGAGTGGGAGCAGCAGCGCTTGTCCATAAGTGCACTGTCGTACTCTCTCTGGAGCGACCGCTAGTATTTCGGGGTCGTCCTCTGAGGGAATTCAGTCGAGACGGAGCGCCAGTGACTTGCGGACAGCCAGTACTCGCCGAGCGCTGGCGGCATACACGTACTGTCCGACGGGAGACTGGAGTGGGAATGACTGTCGGTTGGTCGTTCGGTCGGTCGTGTCATCGGGCAACTTGTATTTGGTCTTTTGACCGTTTCTGGGCCTCGTCAGTTGGTCATCTTGCCGGACGTGGGCCGGTTCCTTCCTTGGGCAGGGATGTCGGGTGGCCAATGGGCAAGTGTTCCCTCCGCATGGTTGGGTCCGAGCCAGTGTGCCCGGATCGCTGTGTCTCCGAGTTCCGAACGAACATCAAGGGAGTCGGGATGGAGCTACAGTGAGCTCCGGACAGCCATGATTCGGCCAACTGTTACCGACACACATACCTTGAGTGGGGACGACCTTGGTTGGTCGTTCGGTCGGTCGCCTCATCGGATGACGTGTATTTGGTCGACGGCCGCTTGTGGAAAGTCTGTGTGTGTGCCGACTTGTGATTTCTCCTTGTGGTTCCACAGTGATTGATTTTATGACTGTCGGAGTTCTTGGTGCAAGTGTTTACGTGTGTTTACTGTGTATAGCTTCTGTGATTTCCACTGAGCAGTTATGAATGCTGTCTGCGTGCTGGATTAGGCAGTCGGTCGGTTGGGTCAGAGCAGCGAGTGTGTGTTTCCTCGCGTTGTTGATGCTGTCCGGCATGGCGTGTAGTTCGATAGCCCTGGTGTTTGTTAATATTTTTGAGTGGTTATTGTGCCTTGGCTGTATTTAGACGCCAATATTTGAGGACGTAATGCTAATGTTATCTTCGTCCTCGCTGACATTTTCAGTTGTCGTGCCGTTGGTCGGGCGGAAGGGAATTGATTAGGCTGTTGGTCGGTGATGCGTATAATAAAGAGAAAAATCGTGATTAGTGGTGAATATGTTGAGCTTACAACTTGGTGCAAGTATTTAGAGTTGGTGTTAACGAGGGACTTGGCCCACCTGTTTCGTTTAAAATGGAATACATAAGATTTTAAAATAATGAGATGTTTGTTCGAGCAGCTATCAAAAACATTTATCTCTAAAACTTTGCACTCGTCTAGAATCGACGCCTGAAAGGGACTCCGAAGGTTACAGATGCCCAAATCATTGCGTAAACAATAGCGTGCGGCAAACAATTAAGATTGACATATTCATAAGAATTATAAGTAAGATATCGTTTGAAAGCTGCTAAACATTCCTTGCCACTTTACTCCAAGACTGATAAGCGCTCTTTGTACGCAGGAAAATATCTGTGCAGTTTGGAAGGTGGGAGATGGGTAGTTTCAGCAAGTTTCAGCAGAGGTGAATCCTTAGGGCGGGTCGTGAGTCATTTCTGCACTGCACAGTCGGTAAGTGAATTGCTTGCGAAAGGTAAGATTCTGGATTCAATTCCAAGTCTGGCAGACAGTTTCAGTCTGCTAGGAAGTTCCAAAATACCGCACGTTCCACTATAGAGCAAAAGATTAGTGCTACAAATAATCTCCTGTTTTGTGATAAAGCCATCTGTTCTTACAGGAGTTCTATTCCCGCAGGATAGGCAGCACAACTTCCGGAAAGTCCGGAAGGTATGAGAAAGGTATTGGCAGAAGTGGAGCTGTAAGTGGGGATGGGGGATGGGCGTGAATCGTGTCCTCATAGTTCAGTCGGTAAGAGCACTGCTCGCGAAAGATAAGGAACATGTTTCGAGTCCCGGTCAAATACACGCTTTTAATTTGTCAGGATGCTTCAAAACGGCACACATTCCGTTTCAGAAAGAAAGATTCTTTCTGAAAACGCTAAAAATTTGCGTGAAACAAAATGTGTTAAGACACAGAGAACTTACAGAGTAGAAATTTAGTGAGCAGACGTTTCTGTGTTGTACGTCTTTGTATGATTCGTCATCGAAGTGGAAGTGAGGAGTTTCGATGACGTGATTAAAAAACATTGGCACAGAGCAGAAGGAAAACTTTAAAGAGGCACATGGGGAGAAGCAGCATCATTTCCTGTGGATCCGCTCGGCAGCATGGAGATTACGCGTACTTTAATGTTAATTAATATGTTTTGTTTTTCTCTTCTTGTTGTGTCTAGACAAGACAGCCTAGACACAATGAGAGGAAGCCGAAAGGCACGCGCTAAGTTAAAGCAGGATACGTAATGAATGCTATAAAGAAAAGTACGTAGCTTCTGGAATACTTAACTTTAATCCATCCTTTTCGTACATCTGGAGATTGTGGCGATACAAGTGAGACTCTCTAGATACATGCAATGTTACTAATGGCGCCTTGCTAGGTCGTAGCCATTGACTCAGCTGAAGGCTATTCTAACTATTGGCTCGGCTAATGAGCAATGCTTCGTCCATGTAGTCGCTACCAAAGTCGTCCGTACAACTGGGGCGAGTGCTAGTCCGTATCTCGAGACCTGCCTTGTGGTGGCGCTCGGTCTGCGATCACTAACAGTGGCGACACGCGGGTCCGACATGTACTAATGGACCGCGGCCGATTTAAGCTACCACCTAGCAAGTGCGGTGTCTGGCGGTGACGCCACACTTCTCATTCCTTTGTTTTGTGATCCAGTCACAGAACTCTTAGGACACATCTTGTATAAATATTGATAAGTCAGTGGGATTGTTACTAGAAAATCTACTATTCGCAGTCGTTTTCAAGTGCTAGAAGAGTATTGTGAACTTTGAAGTCTTTTCCGAATACAGACAGTAATGGCTCAATGATATTCAAATACGCTATCTGCGGAGGCCATTGAAGACACTTATCCCTTATGCTCACTAACCAGTTGTGTTGTTGGGAAACAAGAACGGATTCCTATGCTTACGTCGTTGGATGCGTTGAGAGCGTGACGTTTTTGACTGCTACAGTAAATAATCCGTGCTACACGTGTCGCAACGCTTGATGGCAGAGACTGTGCAACAACACATCATCAGAATCTTATTAATATCACTCTGGGTGTACAAACACAACATCTAATTAAATTCTTAATATTATAAAAGACTACACAGCCGTTTAGGCTTATCTGCAGCGGCTTCCCCAAGGCAGTGAACAATTAATCTGATTTTATCTTTCATTCTCCACTTCATTCCACCTCATGGGTGGCGGGGGGAGTGGGGCTTGGACTGCATCAACCATGCTACTGCTGTTCTGTAAAACGAGTTAAAATATATTTATTTATTTATTTGCCAACGGCCTTGCCGCAGTGGTAACACCGGTTCTCGTCAGATCACCGAAGTTAAGCGCTGTCGGGTTGGGCTAGCACTTGGATGGGTGACCATCCGGTCTGCCGAGCGCTGTTGGCACGCGGGGTGCAGTCAGCCCTTGTGAGGCAAACTGAGGAGCTATTTGATTGTGAAGTAGCGGCTCCAGTCTCGGAAACTGAGATACAGCCGGGAGAGCGGTGTGCTGACCACATGCCTCTCCATATCCAGTGACGCCTGTGGGCTGAGGATGACACGGCGTCCGGTCGGAACCTTTGGACCATCATGGCCTGTGCGGGAGGAGAGATTTATTTATTTCATTAACACTATAGAGTAACCCACCGCCTTGAAATGTAAGGTGGGTCGGATGCTTCTGAATCTAACAGCTAAGACTTCTCATTGTTACAATTTTATTGGTACACAGTTGTTAATGTCTTTTTTTTAATAATACAAAGAACATAATATATAAGGATTTCTCTAAGGTTACAGCGAATTAAATGCTTAACAATTGTTAAAATCGTTCCATATAATTTGTCAGTACTTAGTTGATGACAATATAATTTATATAATGCAAATGTGAAAGAAAAGAAAAAAAAGCTAACACAATGTGCGTGGAGTAAATAATTTGTAGTATGCAGAGGGAAGTGATATGCTGTATTTGGATATGTAATACAGTCTAAGTAGCATGTTCGTTAATAATGGCCTATTTCTACCTATTTCAAATGAGAAGCTCTCGGTACAACCTCGAGGTATTCTCATCTGAAATGGTTTGTGCTAATGTATGTTTACACAGATTATACAGATTAAATGCTGATTGAGCACTTCATACATGGAATACATGAATTTTAGCTTCACGTGAGAAATACGCTTATGTTCGTAACTTGTTAGTGGAAATAGAATATAGTTCATTGCTACATGAATGCATTATTCCTTAAATAACTTAATACATTTCTGATATATAAAATTCAGTGATTGTAGCAATAAAATATGTACAAATAGTGTTTTTTAAGGTTAAAATATCCCTTTTTATGATTTTTCTCTAACACTCAGACGGTGATCATGTGGCTCATGCTGCGCCGGTGATGGTGACGATGTTTCTCACGATACGACATTCACGGTCACGACGACCGTGACACGGCAAGTCCCCCGTGATCAGCTCCAAGTAGATGCTACGTAGATAGGAGGGAAGGAAGACAGAGGGATGGATGGGCAATAGAGGTAAGGTGGCTGCTATATCTGTGAGTGTGTGTGTGTGTGGGGGGGGGGGGGAAGGATAAAAGCAGGACGTATAAAACGGACGCCTGAGCGGGAAAGAGTAACGAGATTTGCGCTATAGTTGGTAGAATGGGCAGATGTGACGCGTCACTTTCTAGATCGGGAAAAGGGAGACCCAGTTGAAGTTGCCTTTCCACAAGATATTGAGGATGTGGAGATGGAGGAATGGTGTGATGTGTGCGTAGAGCTGCAGTGGTAGAAAAGTCTGTAGACATTTGACTTACGATAGTCATGTTTTTAGGATGTAGTAGATTTTTGAGAAATTAAGGGAGAAAGGGGAACTTTTATCAGATAGTGAAGAATACATGTACCAGGAGGGAAGGTGGCTATGGAGGGTTAGGCAAAGTGCACAGCGTTCGAGTACTTGCAGGGAGTGGCAAAATTTTGAGGGTACCGAGATCCATACTACGAAGACAAAGGTGAGGATAGGAAAGGTACGGCCTTTGTAGTTGAAGAGGATTGTGGAAGGCTGTAATTTACGTATATGGTGGGTAACAGCTTTAATAATGTTAGTGTGTCGTGGAACTTTTGACGTGTGGTTAGTAGATGGAGGAAAATAACAGTTTGGTGTTAACTGTTAGTTCAAGGCAATTTAACGTGTCAGTGAGATGGTTGTGACTCTTACGGATGGTGGAGTGGCACGAAAGTGACAAGAAGATCGTCCTGTGATCCTGGGTTCTCAGACCGTTGATTTAAGGTTCCAGAGGTTACACCAGGAGAAAGGGACATTGAAGTGTATATGGCGGGCTCCTTGAGAGGCTTCAGTGTTTGAATGGAGGGCAAGGAAGGTGGTTTGGTCGGCACACTGGAGCAAGTGGATGAATGTCAGCTGACAGCGGCAAATCCGTGTAGAGGAGGCAGAGTGTAGCAGATTTATATAAGCAGAGTTTTGTCCACTATCGGTATGTCGCCGACACTATGGTTGGACAATTCCGTGAAATTTATCAATAGTTTCTCAGTCGCTATCTTCTCTCTTCAAAACTGTACTTTCGTGCGTAATGCAGACGTATTGACGGTTTGTTTATGGCAGGGGTCCACAATCAACATTTTCAAATCACTGTCATACCGAATGTCCAAATTAGCGACTAATAACCCTTTTGCCAAAACCACCTCACCAATGTCAAAAAATATGCACTCTAATCAGAAAGATATATTCTCCATTCACCTCCTGCATGCGTGATATGCCCATACATATAAGAAAATGCAGCTACCCAATTCTTGTCTTCCAATGGCTCTACTCTAAATATTACTTGGAAGGTCGGTACTCACATTCATCCAGATTAGTTTCCCTATCCCTTACGGCACTCTGTCACGTGAAATGAACCTTGATGATTGTGTACCAACTTTATTTGGATGTATACTCATTTCAGGAGAACTTTGCCACATTATGTCATTTCCGGCGTTTTCTCCCACTAGAAGCAATGTGCCACTGAGTTCGATGGTGTGCTGCGAAAGTTCTGCTTTTGTCTGTTGGTTAAAATGGTTCAAATGGCTCTGAGCACTATGGGACTTAACATCTATGGTCATCAGCCCCTAGAACGTAGAACTACTTAAACCTAACTAACCTAAGGACATCACACAACACCCAGTCATCACGAGGACTCTGTCTGTTGTTTATTTAAGAAATCTAACCCGAGGCTTGAGCAATAATCCACACCTACATTGAGCAACATTTCCATATCTTCTCGAAAATACTTCACTGCAATGCGAAAACTGAGCAGCGTTGAACCTGGTGGTGCCACATTATTGTCTCCCACTTTGTTTACCCTATAATGTGGAGTAAGCTGTTTCTTACTACCCACCATGTTGGACTCACTACGGACATTTATTTTCCTAATCATATCCAGTAACATTACCACCATTCCATTTTTCGGATGCTCCATCGTGCAGCCCCCGAAAGAATATGATACTATTCTGCTTGTGGTAGCGTTGAACAAGACCTTTTCTTAGTCTCCTCAAATGTACCCGCTTTATTTAGTTCCTAATTTTAGTTTCACTCGTTTTCACCCTTGCCACTAAGCGTAATTTGGTCACTTTATCTGTACAGCCACCCAAACCCATGGCAGCTTCTAAAGAATGCATGCACACTGATCCATACTCCGAAATCAGTCCCAGATTGATGTAATCATACTAGTTGCATTTGAACCCAATGAAGGTGTGACGACAGTGGATGAAGCTACTGTTTCCTTTACTTCCGTTAGCTCGTGCGGCATACGCTTGTTATCGGTTGACAAAATATCTACTTGATTTCGCAAAGAAGTATTACCGTTACTGAACTTAGAAGTTTCATGAAAGAATCAATCACTTCCTGAGTCATCTCTATTTTTAAGAAAACTTTGCCTACTTAGAAAATAAATTAAAAACAATGTACAAAAATTATTTATAGCCACTACCGGCACCCAAACATAACAACAAGAAATTTTCTCATTTCTTATAATGAACTATTGCCATCTTGACTGTGAACATCGGTGTACCTTTTACCCACAGTTCTGATGTGCACTGCATGTCACAGACACCCGTACAAGGCACTCGTGGCCTGACAGACTGCACTGCTTGCCTCTTACTTGCCGTGTATTGCAGTGTTGCGCTTTAATACAGCCAAATTCAAAAGTCCTTCTGCTTTCAAAAATCCACAGAGTCCTATGGCATTAAATTCTCCCTACTATGTTCATGCACGAGAACAGACGAGGGTCTGAAAAATATCAGTTTAAAAAAAAAAAAAACTCGAACTGTCGAAGCTGCAAACCAGAGTTGGAGATGACCTCTCAGTTGGAGCGACCTCTCGACAAATACCAGTCGTGGGCGTTGAAAACATGACACCAAAGTCTAAAGGTGTCAGAAACCAGATTTTCATCCCCAGTTTGCACATTCCGTAGTTGCAGCGACCACTTCTGATAATAAAATGTGGGGGTAAGGACGCGACCCCTAAAAAAGCAGGTAGATTGGCTGATAGCAAATCTCCTCGCCTGGACGTGGGGTATGTAGGGAGTAGGGAACGGAGTCGTATGGCGATTCATCAGTAAAACATCCTTTGTTAAAACAGTCTTCTATTCGTGTCAGTTACAAGCCTTGGTGTCACAGGTTTCCACAGGTGCAAAGTATTCCATCGTTAGTGTTCTGAAAACCCGGCAGGTAATATGTGAAATTTTTAGCATCTGCTGGTGTCAGTGAGGTTGAAACAAGTGCTGTATGGATGGTGAAGGACGACAAAGGCAGCTCCTCGTGGCTAAGCCCGCTTCGTGACAGCAGCACAAACATGTTGGGATAGATGGTATTTAAACTGGAACCTGAGATGAACAAAGATGATGACGTGCGCCACCCAGGTTGATGGTCAATAACAATGTAGGACCGCACAGCCATCATGACAGCTACAGTGTAGCTGGGCAGCAAGCCAGCCCACGTTCAGATTCACAGCCCATAAGGGAGAAGGCTTACAACGGAACGTAAACACCCCGTAGGTTGCCCGGTGGAATGGTGGCACCAAGTTGACCGTTTGCAGACTTCAGCTGAGGCGGGAACCTGGAGCTACTGGCGGAAAAGTCTGTGGAGGGTGGATGGGTGTGTCAGCATACAAGGTAAATGGTCTCCATCTTGTTTTCGTGTGATGGTATAGACTGCCTTGCATGGCGTACCCTACATGACCGGGTTCTACTGGATATAACGAACATCTGAGAATGACAGTCTGAGGGGATATATATAGGTATATACACTCCTGGAAATGGAAAAAAGAACACATTGACACCGGTGTGTCAGACCCACCATACTTGCTCCGGACACTGCGAGAGGGCTGTACAAGCAATGATCACACGCACGGCACAGCGGACACACCAGGAACCGCGGTGTTGGCCGTCGAATGGCGCTAGCTGCGCAGCATTTGTGTACCGCTGCCGTCAGTGTCAGCCAGTTTGCCGTGGCATACGGAGCTCCATCGCAGTCTTTAACACTGGTAGCATGCCGCGACAGCGTGGACGTGAACCGTATGTGCAGTTGACGGACTTTGAGCGAGGGCGTATAGTGGGCATGCGGGAGGCCGGGTGGACGTACCGCCGAATTGCTCAACACGTGGGGCGTGAGGTCTCCACAGTACATCGATGTTGTCGCCAGTGGTCGGCGGAAGGTGCACGTGCCCGTCGACCTGGGACCGGACCGCAGCGACGCACGGATGCACGCCAAGACCGTAGGATCCTACGCAGTGCCGTAGGGGACCGCACCGCCACTTCCCAGCAAATTAGGGACACTGTTGCTCCTATGGTACCGGCGAGGACCATTCGCAACCGTCTCCATGAAGCTGGGCTACGGTCCCGCACACCGTTAGGTCGTCTTCCGCTCACGCCCCAATATCGTGCAGCCCGCCTCCAGTGTTGTCGCGACAGGCGTGAATGGAGGGACGAATGGAGACGTGTCGTCTTCAGCGATGAGAGTCGCTTCTGCCTTGGTGCCAATGATGGTCGTATGCGTGTTTGGCGCCGTGCAGGTGAGCGCCACAATCAGGACTGCATACGACCGAGGCACACAGGGCCAACACCCGGCATCATGGTGTGGGGAGCGATCTCCTACACTGGCCGTACACCACAGGTGATCGTCGAGGGGACACTGAATAGTGCACGGTACATCCAAACCGTCATCGAACCCATCGTTCTACCATTCCTAGACCGGCAAGGGAACTTGCTGTTCCAACAGGACAATGCACGTCCGCATGTATCCCGTGCCACCCAACGTGCTCTAGAAGGTGTAGGTCAACTACCCTGGCCAGCAAGATCTCCGGATCTGTCCCCCATTGAGCATGTTTGGGACTGGATGAGGCGTCGTCTCACGCGGTCTGCACGTCCAGCACGAACGCTGGTCCAACTGAGGCGCCAGGTGGAAATGGCATGGCAAGCCGTTCCATAGGACCACATCCAGCATCTCTACGATCGTCTCCATGGGAGAATAGCAGCCTGCATTGCTGCGAAAGGTGGATATACACTGTACTAGTGCCGACATTGTGCATGCTCTGTTGCCTGTGTCTATGTGCCTGTGGTTCTGTCAGTATGATCATGTGATGTATCTGACCCCAGGAATGTGTCAATAAAGTTTCCCCTTCCTGGGACAATGAATTCACGGTGTTCTTATTTCAATTTCCAGGAGTATATATATATATATATATATATATATATATATATATATAGAGGCACCCACATGCCTTGCTCTTACTGTGGCATCAAGCAGTCAGGCCTGCAAGATGAGTGGTCTGCCAAGCGAGTGGATTCATTCTCATTTATCGAGTAACATGAACTCTCGTACTCACAATTAAGTTACAAATTATCCTCCTGTATGAATAATACGCAACGGAAACGCGTAACAGACTATCAGTGATTTACAGAACTCTGAGTGTTCACTACGCACTGGCAATACCACATTTTCTTTTTGTCTTTTATTTAACGGCTTTTGTCAACACGTGGCCGCCGCACTGAATATGAATAGCGCACACATTATAAATTCGGGACATCATGACAACATACCATTCGAAGGAAAAGTCCACCAATCTTTTTCTTTTCACTATCTTATTTATTCCGATAAATTCTATAACCTAAACACACAAATTCTATAACCTACAACAACAACACATGAGAAATTCCGCCCAGTGGGCATGGCTTTTCATTGGTGACTCTCTATATTATGGTCTCGTAATTATTTAACGCTACGGTGCACTTTCTGGATAGGTTGGTGGATCTTTTATTATATCTCACACTTCGACTCTCACAATCATCATCACGAAACTTTCCTCCAGATCGAGCGGTACAGAAGGAACAAGCGTAACCCACTAATCTTTTGAAACTACCTTGCTACTCTCCCATGCAAACCACACATACCCAAATTACATGACATACATCACACTACAACATGGAATACAATACACTAAATAGTCACAACACTATCACTTTCAGCTTTCCCACTTCAATTAGTATTTATCCCAGTTTCACACGACACTGCCCCACTTTGTAATTCTACTTTCCTACTATGAACTCTGGAGATATATGCACGTCTTCCTGTGCAATGAAAGCCAAGTGGCGATTCTGGATAGACGGCCGACTCACCTTGCTTCTCTCTCAGAGTTTGAATCTAGCGTCACACGGAATCATATCACGCAAAGTAATATTAAGAACCTATTCATCACACACACGAGTCCTCAACTGATACCATGGACGAGTACTTCTCTTTATCCTTTGTCTCATACAAAGATTGAGACTCACACAGTACTCACCACGTGGAAGTACTCGCCTCTAATTTCAAGTCCTGCACACGCTATTTCTTAAATATTTCAACTTATAGTACACACGCTAGTAATTCAGCTTAACTTAAGCACACGGAAGTATTTCAACTTATTGCTACACGTGGTTTCATTGTGACCGTTGGTCACTTCCGAAGATTACTACGATCCCATTAATATTACCTGCCTGACATTTAATTCTCCCCACAAAATTTCTTGAAATAGAGAAATTATTATTTCAAACTACTCTTAAATATTCCACATGCATACCATGTCTCCACGCTTTTGTCTTTACGGCGCACAACTAAGACAGGTCTTAACAGCACAAGATCCAGTGGCAGAGTGCTGAAACATGGCCGTTCTTGAAGTCCTCTCGCACCTCTGCTGAAGTGGGGGAGCACCTTGCTACCGTATTGGTCAGCCACATTTCAGGCGCTCAAAGCTCCGGTAAGTTTCATCTCTTTGGTTCCACCAAAGGTGGCCAAAGGATCGACTCAAAGAAGATCATATATTCACATTCACTATCTGCGGTTAGCAGACGACCATACATGCATTCATTTCACAGATCTCACCAAACTGGATGTAGGGATTTACTTTGTGGGAGTGCACATGTGATCAATTAAATAAATAAATTGTCATTCTTTCCCACACTGGTATCCGGCTTCGCTGTATTAATTGAAATTGAGTTATTTTACCAAAAAAAAAGTGTTGTTCTGACAAAAATAATGAAGTATTTTGTATCTATTTTCAATGTCGGGCAGTACTGTACCCTTTCAATATATATGAGAGCCGGTGAGTTAGTGTTTCTCAAATGTAAGCACTTCCTTGACAGAAGTCATAGCCTCATAGCAGCTCGTTAAACCAGCTCCTTCAGAAGTACTGGAGCAACTGTAAGATTTCACAACTTCTTTTTCAAGAGAAGCTGGCTTGCTTGTTCAGCTGTGTTATTGTTCCGAATGAGCAATTTTTCGTTCTTTCTCATGGCGCCTAGTCTTTAGGCTGACGACTGCTTCCCTCGCTGCGATGAAATTCTCCTAATTGTCAACTGTAGCAACTGACTGACCCAGCGAAGACGTGTTGTATATTAACCTTCTTCCGATGGCGAAGCCATGCTGCAACTCCTCCACCCACTCTTTCTGACAATATCTTTCTCTCCCCACCCTCTAACCATATCCTCCTCCCACTTTGCATCTCCGCCTCCAACTCTTCCTTTTCCCCTTACACTTTCCACCTGCCTCACACATCGTCCTCCTCTCTCTCTGTCCATTTCTCCACCTCCTCACCACCTGAATGTGTTCCCAGCCATGATCGTCGGCACGTGTAGACCCTGCAATACAGCTCAATAAAAAGGGCCGATATTACACCCATTACACGCCTATCATGCAGGGCAAGTTACAGATCAGGTCGAAAAAATGTTCTCTCTAGAAGCTGAACCCAGATGCTTCAGTCTACAAAGCCAGATGTGAGAGCACTTGAGGTATGTTTGTCATCATAAAGTTATTCAGTGCCGTCCGCTGTGGCTGGAGTGTTTTAGGCCCTTCAGTCCGGAACCGCGAGGCTGCTACGGTCGCAGGTTCGAATCCTGCCTCAGGCCTGGATGTGTGTGATGTCCTTAGGTTAGTTAGGTTTTAGTAGTTCTACGTCTGTGGGAATGATGACCTGAGATTTTAAGTCCCATAGTGCTATGAGCCATTTTAATCACTTTTTTTTTATATTTTGCAAATCGTTGCAAGCAATGGAACTCTGTGGCATCTGAGGCATGTATACACACATTATGTTTTGAATGATGTATTGTAAATGTGAGCGAAAGTCCGCGACAGTCAGCAGATTTTAGTGTAAAATACACAATGATCATTTTGCAATGGACAACCCCGATACGATTATAAACATGTGTGTTGAACTGTGACCTGTTTCATCGTAATATCAAAATATAAAAAACAGGGGAGACAAGAACCACAGTTGCTCTTTGCGTTAAATAGGATAGGTTTTGTAAAGCAGAATAATTTAAAAAACATTAATTCATTACCCAATGATCTTTTTGTTTCTTTTTTCACTTGCTGCTGTACGTTTTATGACCAGCGTACTGATTTCTAATGATGGATCTGTACTTGGCCTCTTGGCTCTCTGTAGCTTCCTGCTGTAGATAATATTATTGTACGAACAGTTATGAGCCGGCCGGAGTGGCCGAGCGGTTCTAGGCGCAGGTTCGAATCCTGCCTGGGACATGGATGTGTGTAATGTCCTTAGGTTAGTTAGGTTTCAGTAGTTCTAAGTCTTGGGGCTGATGACCTCAGATGTTAAGTCCCATAGTGCTTGGAGCCATTTGATTTGAGTTATCCAGTGGTGGGGTTGGGGCACGGAAAAGTAAAGGATGGAGGAAACAGTTGGTTCGGGGCACAATTGGGACTTCTGAATCAGAGTCAGGGGGATGAACCAGTTCAAGGTTATCCTTTGTTCCAGTCCCCTTATCTCTATAGTTGTACGGTTTGTCGTTATCAAAAAAATGGTTCAAATGGCTCTGAGCACTATGGGACGTAACTGCTGAGGTCATCGGTCCCCTAGACTTAGAACTACTTAAACCTAAGGAAATCACATACATCCATGCCCGAGGCAGGATTCGAACCTGTGACCTTAGCGGTCGCACGGTTCCAGACTGTAGCGCCTAGAACCGCTCGGCCACCCGGTCCGGCTTGTCGTTATCCTCTGAACAAACCGCTTGTTTTTCTACTTACAGAGACTCTGCAATATTTTTAGTTTTCGTCAGTTTCTCACCGCAGGCCGTACCTATCAACAGCGAGTACTCACATGTGGCAGTGGCGGTCCACAGCCGGCCTCTTGCAGGCCGTCTAGGATGTCCTCCGCGGGCGCGCGAGTCTTCAGAAGCCGCCTGCACGCCTCCCGGCAACCCGCATCCTCCGCCGCTTCACAGCACGGCACATCTGTCCAAACGAAAATAATTATCACCACTTACTCCCTTGTAATCTGATTGTTAGAACCCATGTTGCCAACCAGATTCTGCGAAAGTTCAGGGCGAGTATGTAGGTGCATTTGTCACTTCGCCTATCACACCATTGTGCAGTTCCTCAATGTAAGTAAGGAAGAAACATTTAGTGCCTTATCGATGTTGAGGTCGTTAACGACGGAGCACTAGGCAAGCAACGATCTAGAAGCTATGTTTACTTATAACATCCAGAAAGTGGTAGATAGTCGGAGGTTTCTAATAACCTCGCTGCTGTCCTCGATGGTGAATGTTCATCGAAGGCGAGGGTATCACCTGCAGTGCCCTAGGTAAGTGTGGTAGGTCCGCTGTTGTTTTCTATCTACATAAATGGTCTTTTGGATAGGGTGGATAGCAATGTGCGGCTGTTTGCTGATGATGCTGTGGTGTACGGGAAGGTGTCGTCGTTGAGTGACTGTAGGAGGATACAAGATGACTTGGACAGGATTTGTGGCTGGTGTAAAGAATGCAGCTAACTCTAAACATAGATAAATTTAAATTAATGCAGATGAATAGGAAAAAGAATCCCGTAACGTTTGAATACTCCATTAGTAGTGTAGCGCTTGAGACAGTCACGCCGATTAAATATTAGGGCGTAACACTGCACAGTGATATGAAGTGGGAGAAGCCTGTAATCGCAGTTGTGGGGAAGACGGGTAGTCGTCTTCGGTTCACTGGTAGAATCTTGGGAAGATGTCGTTCATCTGTAAGGGAGACCGCTTATAAAACACTAATACGACCTATTCTTGGGTACTGCTGGAGCGTTTGGGATCCCTATCAGGTTGGATTGAGGGGGGACATAGAAGCAATTCAGAGGCAGGCTGCTAGATTTGTTTCTGGTGGGTTTGATCATCATGCGAGTGTTACGGAAATGCTTCAGGAACTCGGGTGGGAGTCTCTAGAGGAAAGGAAGCGTTCTTTTCGTGAATCGCTACTGAGGAAATTTAGAGAACCAGCATTTGTGGCTGACTGCAGTACAATTTTACTGCCGCATACTTATATTTCGCGGAAAGACCACAAAGATAAGATAAGAGAGATTAGGGCTCGTACAGAGGCGTATAGGCGGTCATTTTTCCCTCGTTCTGTTTGGGAGTGCAACAGGGAGAGAAGATGCTAGTTGTGGTAGGAGGTACCTTCCGCCACGCACCGTATGGTGGATTGCGGAGTATGTATGTAGATGAAGATGTAGAAGAACACAGAATCCATAACCGCAAACAATAGCAGAGATAACCTCTGATGTCACGTTTCTTAACTTTCGGAAAGTCATCGATACATCTCGATTACGTTTTCTAGCAAGTAAACTGTGTGCTTACGGATAGTATGAGGTGTTTCATAATTTAATTGAGGATTGACTAACTAGACTATAGCTTGTCAGGCTAAAATGCATTTTAGTAAAACTGGAAAAGAGACAACAAAGTCAAATATAACACCCGAAGATAAATGGATAGCGTGTTATTAAAATCTCTGGTGCAATGGAAACCAAGCATTACAGGAGAACCTCTGTTCCCCTTGAACTGAGCCGGCCGGAGTGGCCGTACGGTTCTAGGCGCTACAGTCTGGAGCCGAGCAACCGCTACGGTCGCAGGTTCGAATCCTGCCTCGGGCTTGGGTGTGTGTGATGTTCTTAGGTTAGTTAGGTTTAATTAGTTCTAAGTTCTAGGCAACTGATGACCTCAGAAGTTAAGTCGCATAGTGCTCAGATCCATTTGAACCTTGAACTGATAAACTATATGGAGGCGAACTCATGACGATGTAAGAACCAAACTAAAAACTGGAAATCAACAGGAAAACGACGCCCACTTTATGTAGATGACCATTAGTATTTCCCATTTCATATATCCTAGCTTCCCTAACACGCCCAAACTCATGACATTCCACGCGCCGACTCTTAGAACAGTATTCTTTCTTTGGTTATTCAATCTTTTGTCATTTTCACCTTCATCTCATCAGTATTCCCCAGGAGATCGGTGTGGGGCGTTCTTAGAGAAAATTTGGCCAATGGTGAAATCATCATGATATTTATTTCAGTTACAAGCTACATGTCCTGTGGATACACGTTATCTGTGTCTAATGCAGTGTTTTCCATTGCCTTCTGCATCGTCATGCCGTTGACCATAGCTAATTCTTCCGGTTTTTAGGGACGTTTTCCCAGCCAAATGGTAAGAGATTGTCCTGAAACTCTGTCCGCTACTCCGGCCTCTTCGGCAAGGCTGCTGGCAGACTGAGGGTGCCTCTGTGGTGTCACCGCCAGACACCACACTTGCTAGGTGGTAGCCTTTAAATCGGCCGCGGTCCGTTAGTATACGTCGGACCCGCGTGTCGCCACTATCAGTGATTGCAGACCGAGCGCTGCCACCCGGCAGGTCTAGTCTAGAGAGACTCCCTAGCACTCGCCCCAGTTGTACAGCCGACTTTGCTAACGATGGTTCACTGTCTACATACGTTCTCATTTGCAGAGACGACAGCTTAGCATAGCCTTCAGCTACGTCATTTGCTACGACCTAGCAAGGCGACATATTCAGTTCTTATAGTTACTATCTTCAAGAATGTATTCTGAACAGATAATATTGTGAATCATGTACCGTCAAGAGCGACGTTCGTCATTAATGGATTAAAGTTAAGTATCAAACTAATCACGTCCGCTTTCTGAATTCTCATTCCTTGTCATGTTCCAGACCTCACATCAGTATAGTTCTTCCCTCCTCACGCCAGCCTGCGTGAGCTAAAACGCGTGCATTTCGGCCTCCACGCGTAACACGGTGTTGGCTCTTCTGCTAACACAAAAGCCTCCATGTGCTGGAAGTCTTCGAGCAGCATCGCTGATGATTATCATTTGAAATTTAAGCCGTACCAGGATTCTAATGCGGGACCGAGGACGTTTTGGTTGCTAATCAGGAAGTCCAAACGTAGTCCGCGGTTGCACCCTAGGCACAGTGTGAGACGTGCAGCTGCTCACATTGGTTTCCACCCTCTGTTGGAGGCCAGGTGGTACCGTTTAGTTGGCATGGTTTCGGTTGTTTGTCTTCTTCTCGTGTTTCAAAAGAGTTGCCTGTCCGCTGGTGGCAGCGGCGGTGGTTATCGATATGTAGTAACTCTTGCCCTGTCTTTGGGGCGACGTCGTTGTTTTCCTAGGCAGTGTGAGTGCCTAGTTCAGTTGGGGACTCAGGAGGAGCCAGGTCCGCGCAGTGCGGGAACACGCTGGGACCGCTGGCGGCACGCATGGACTGCCGGATGGAAGGGCTGTGGTCATGAGGGTACACGACCTCGTCGTAAACCGGATCCAGCAAGCTTTAAGATGAGTGCATTTCAATCCAAGTAGAGCAAAATCAGTCACCCGTTTGGGTGACAGATTATCATCACGCCGTCATGTGCATTTTAGTGGATCTGCGTACTGCTTAGTACTTGAAGACCCTACTACGAGGTGTGGCTAGAAAAAAACCGCACTAGTACTGGTGAAACAATAAAACGAATGCAATAAGGCTGAAAGTCGCGTGGCCTGTCACGTGACTCTCGCTCCGCCTACTGCTCGAGTTTCATCTGCCTCCTGCACTCAGTCTGCCCGTGGCGTCTGTTTTAAGTAGTTGACGTTTTGTCTGTGCCTCGGAAAATGTTGAGTGTACAGAAAGAACAGCGTGTTAACATCAAATTTTGTTTCAAACTAGGAAAATCTGCAAGTGAAACGTTTGTAATGTTACAACAAGTGTATGGCGATGATTGTTTATCGCGAACACAAGTGTTTGAGTGGTTTAAACGATTTAAAGATGGCAGCGAAGACACCAGTGATGACACTCGCACTGGCAGACCATTGTCAGCAAAAACTGATGCAAACATTGAAAAAATCGGTAAACTTGTTCGACAAGATCGCCGTTTAATAATCAGAGCAGTGTCTGAGTTAACAGGAGTTGACGAGGAAAGTGTTAGGCAGATTCTTCATGAAAGTTTCAACATGAACAAAGTGTGTTCAAAAATGGTTCCAAAGTGTCTCACAATTGAACAGAAGGAACGCCGAAGAATGATTTGTTCTGACATCCTGGAAAACATTGAAAGTGATCCCATCTTCTTACAAAATGTTATTACTTGTGATGAATCGTGGTTTTTTACTTACGATCCGGAAACTAAACGCCAATCGATGCATTGGAAAACTCCTGGTTCTCCACGACAAAAAAAAAAAAAAAAAAAAAAAAAAAAAAAAAAAAAAAACACGAATGTCAAAATCGAAATTCAAGGCAATGACGATTGTTTTTTTTTTGACATCAAAGGGATTGTGCACATTGATTGGGTACCAGAGGGACAAACAGTGAATCAGCATTACTACATTAGCGTCCTGGCTACCCTACGTGAGCGAGTACGGAGAAAACGGAACGATTTGTGGAGAAAAAAGACATGGATCCTTCACCAAGACAATGCCCCAGCTCACAGTGCGTTGTCAGTGAAGACGTTTTTGGCAAAACACAACATTCCCATCTTAGATCATCCACGCTACTCACCTGATTTGGCCCCCTGTGACTTTTTTCTTTTCCCTAAAGTCAAGTCAGCTTTGAAAGGAACTAGATTTGAGACTGTTGAAGCAGTAAAACAAAAAGCGACGGAAGTAATGTATGGACTTACCGAAAATGATCTGCAGCATTGCTATGAACAGTGGAAAATTCGTGTGGAGCGGTGTAGAGACCGAGGAGGAGAGTACATTGAAGGAGATACCATGAAATTGTAAATAAATGTTTTTTCCAGCATCAGTCCGGTTTTTTTCTAGCCGCACCTCGTATGTTAAAAGCACTTGGCTCAGAGATTAGACGGTGTGGTTATGCAACTGTGAATTAATGACGCAGTGAAGAGATTTGTTTCATTCTGCCAACTATCGTCAGAGTTGTGACAGTGAGTTCAGTGTGCGTTTGTGTGCCTCATGAATTTGATGTCACTCATTTGATACTTGGTTTTGGCTCACTTTGTGATTGTTTCGGCAATGACGTGTGGTTGCTGATTCTGGTTGGTTTCATTTCGGTTTTGCCTCACACGCAAATCGAGTGGGGTTTTAGTTACTGTTAGTTTGTCTGGTGTTCTGTACTGTGACTTGTTTGTTCTGGTGGTGGTGGTGGTTAGTGTTTAACGTCCCGTCGACAACGAGGTCATTAGAGACGGAGCGCAAGCTCGGGTTAGGGAAGGATTGGGAAGGAAATCGGCCGTGCCCTTTCAAAGGAACCATCCCGGCATTTGCTTGAAACGATTTAGGGAAATCACGGAAAACCTAAATCAGGATGGCCGGAGACGGGATTGAACCGTCGTCCTCCCGAATGCGAGTCCAGTGTGCTAACCACTGCGCCACCTCACTCGGTGTTTGTTCTGATTTTCGGGTTTGTGGAACCGCACGGAAATCTGGAAGTGGTTTCTTTCACATCCCGGGGGCTCTAAACACAGTATTCAGGGGCGTAGTGCAATCCGCGGGTTCCGGCTTAGGCGTGTTGTTCCAGTCTTTCATTTGGTTTATTGGACGTCAGGTAGCTTCAGCAAGATTATTATTAGTCATTCGTTAGACTGCCACTAGTCTGAGTTACCATCTTGTGAAGTGAATGGAACTCTTGGCTGCCTATCTCATCGCTCGCGAAAGTGTTTGTTGCCAGACCTTCTCAGAGGTCGATATCTGGAACACCGTCTGTGGCTGGTCCTTGTGTTTTATTATTGTATTATTTGTTACCATACCTTGTAATGCCTACATTAAAGGTTATGTGTGTCTAGTTAACAGTTCCAGTCGTCTTCTGGAATAAATCTAGCAGCGTAAGGGTTGTCTTATAAGGTTACCATCATCTTATTTCACCCGTTTGATGGTCAGTTGCTTGTTTCTTTTATTTAACCTTTGCCTGTATTTGCTGTTTTACAGCAGGTTTCAAATTTTTTTATATAATTGCCGTTCCTGGCGTGTAAGGACTTCAGCCGTGATTGTGGTCATTTGCTTTAAAAAAATAATTCGATATTTGTACTTCATCAGTAAGCCGTAAAACCTTATTTACTGCCATTCCTGGCGTCTTATACCTTCTGCTGTGTTTGTGGCCACATACTTTCTAATATTTCAATAACTGTAAGTTGTAACTGCAGCGAGTTCCTAAACATGTTTAATTTATTGCCAATCTTGGTGTGTAAGGCCTTCAGCCATGATCACAGTGACTTGTTTTCTTAAACATTATCTGTATCTGTATTTTAGGGTGATTTGTTAAATTGTACCTCACTAAAAACACTATTATGTACGCAGTTGTTTATTCCTTCATCAATGACGTGTGGTATATTTTATTTATTGTTGAGTCTGGAACTACTGTTTTAAAAATAAATGTGTGTAACTGTTAAAGGCAACCAAGAGTAACTGATTACAGCCCCGTCCACAATCGTAACCGAATCCTGCCTTCCCTTTACTATCAGGTCCCACAGTGATTATGCTTCCTGGAATTGCTGGTAGCATTCTGCAACTCAAGAGCGATTCTTTCTTCTGATTTCGTGCGGTACTTTACACCCATCCTCTGAAATGTTCTGTGGTCCCTCTTAGTTTATCTCTGGTTCTTCATTCGCTTTCTTAATATATATTAATCACTTGCTGTTCTATATTCTCGAAGATCCAAAGCTGATACTTTTTGCCTATGATACAAGTATAGCTATCACACCCAACAGACAAGAATTAACTGGTGAAATTGGAAACGATGTTTTTCCGAAAATCATTAAGTGGTTCTTTGCAAATGGGCTCTCATTAAACTTTGACAAAACACAGTATATACACTCCTGGAAATGGAAAAAAGAACACATTGACACCGGTGTGTCAGACCCACCATACTTGCTCCGGACACTGCGAGAGGGCTGTACAAGCAATGATCACACGCACGGCACAGCGGACACACCAGGAACCGCGGTGTTGGCCGTCGAATGGCGCTAGCTGCGCAGCATTTGTGCACCGCTGCCGTCAGTGTCAGCCAGTTTGCCGTGGCATACGGAGCTCCATCGCAGTCTTTAACACTGGTAGCATGCCGCGACAGCGTGGACGTGAACCGTATGTGCAGTTGACGGACTTTGAGCGAGGGCGTATAGTGGGCATGCGGGAGGCCGGGTGGACGTACCGCCGAATTGCTCAACACGTGGGGCGTGAGGTCTCCACAGTACATCGATGTTGTCGCCAGTGGTCGGCGGAAGGTGCACGTGCCCGTCGACCTGGGACCGGACCGCAGCGACGCACGGATGCACGCCAAGACCGTAGGATCCTACGCAGTGCCGTAGGGGACCGCACCGCCACTTCCCAGCAAATTAGGGACACTGTTGCTCCTGGGGTATCGGCGAGGACCATTCGCAACCGTCTCCATGAAGCTGGGCTACGGTCCCGCACACCGTTAGGCCGTCTTCCGCTCACGCCCCAACATCGTGCAGCCCGCCTCCAGTGTTGTCGCGACAGGCGTGAATGGAGGGACGAATGGAGACGTGTCGTCTTCAGCGATGAGAGTCGCTTCTGCCTTGGTGCCAATGATGGTCGTATGCGTGTTTGGCGCCGTGCAGGTGAGCGCCACAATCAGGACTGCATACGACCGAGGCACACAGGGCCAACACCCGGCATCATGGTGTGGGGAGAGATCTCCTACACTGGCCGTACACCACTGGTGATCGTCGAGGGGACACTGAATAGTGCACGGTACATCCAAACCGTCATCGAACCCATCGTTCTACCATTCCTAGACCGGCAAGGGAACTTGCTGTTCCAACAGGACAATGCACGTCCGCATGTATCACGTGACACCCTACGCGCTCTAGAAGGTGTAAGTCAACTACCCTGGCCAGCAAGATCTCCGGATCTGTCCCCCATTGAGCATGTTTGGGACTGGATGAAGCGTCGTCTCACGCGGTCTTCACGTCCAGCACGAACGCTGGACCAACTTAGGCGCCAGGTGGAAATGGCATGGCAAGCCGTTCCACAGGACTACATCCAGCATCTCTACGATCGTCTCCGTGGGAGAATAGCAGCCTGCATTGCTGCGAAAGGTGGATATACACTGTACTAGTGCCGACATTGTGCATGCTCTGTTGCCTGTGTCTATGTGCCTGTGGTTCTGTCAGTGTGATCATGTGATGTATCTGACCCCAGGAATGTGTCAATAAAGTTTCCCCTTCCTGGGACAATGAATTCACGGTGTTCTTATTTCAATTTCCAGGAGTGTACAATTCCACACAGTAAATGGAATGACACCGTTGATAAATATAGACTTCGATCAGAAATCGGTAGCTAAGGTAGAATATACAAAATTTCTAGGTGTATGCATTGATGAGGGGTTGAACTGGAGAAAACACACTGAGGATCTGGTGAAACGTTTGAGTTCAGCTGCTTATGCTATTAGGGTCATTGCAAATTATGGCGGTATACATCTGAGTAAATTAACTTACCATGCCTATTTTCATTCTCTGCTTTCGTATGGCATCATATTCTGGGGTAACTCATCATTGGGTATAAGAGTGTTCATTGCACAAAAGCGTGTAATCAGAATAATTGCTGGAGCTCATCCAGGATCATCCTGCAGACATTTATTTAAAGAGCTAGAGATCTTCACTGTAGCCTCACAATATATATATTCAGTTATGAAATTTGTTATTAACAATCCGAATGAATTCAAAAGTAATAGCAGTGTAGATGGCTACAACACTAGGAGAAAGGATGATCTTCACTACTCAAGGTTAAATCTAACTGTGGCTCAGAAGGGGGCAAATTATGCTGCCACGAAAGTCTTTGGTCACTTACCTAATAGCATCAAAAGTATGACAGATACCCATATAGCATTTAAAAGGAAATTAAAAGAATTTCTTAATGGCAACTCCTTCTACTCATTGGATGAATTTTTCGATATAATAAGTGGGTAATTTCCCCAACCCCCACAAAAAAATTAAAAATATTGAGTGTCATGTAATATTTAGTGTGATGTAATATCTTGTATAGACACCTTTTATTAACCGGACACGTTCCACATCATTAGGTTCAAATGGCTCTGAGCACTATGGGACTTAACATATATGGTCATCAGTCCCCTAGAACTTAGAACTACGTAAACCTAACTAACCTAAGGACATCACACAACACCCAGCCATCACGAGGCAGAGAAAATCCCTGACCCCGCCGGGAATCGAACCCGAGAACCCGAGCGTGGGAAGCGAGAACGCTACCGCACGACCACGAGATGCGGGCCACCACATCATTAGGAAGTGTCGTATTCATAATCTATGGAACAAGTACTAATCTAATCTAATATAACCTTTTCCACTTCACAATGGTATCACCAACAGTCGAGCCGGGTAGCTTTAGTGGAGTTGAAACGCAACAGATAGATCTGTTACTCAGGTGATATGCAGTGACTACATCTACATCTACATCTACATCCATACTCCGCAAGCCACCTGACGGTGTGTGGCGGAGGGTACCATGAATACCTCTATCGGTTCTCCCTTCTGTTCCAGTCTCGTATTGTTCGTGGAAAGAAGGATTGTCTGTATGCTTCTGTGTGGGCTCTAATCTCTCTGATTTTATCCTCATGGTCTCTTCGCGAGATATACGCAGGAGGGAGCAATATACTGCTTGACTCTTCGGTGAAGGTATGTTCTCGAAACTTCCACAAAAGCCCGTACCGAGCTAGTGAGCGTCTCTCCTGCAGAGTCTTCCACTGGAGTTTATCTATCATCTCCGCAACGCTTTCGCGATTACTAAATGATCCTGTAACGAAGCGCGCTGCTCTCCGTTGGATCTTCTCTATCTCTTCTACCAACCCTATCTGGTACGGATCCCACACTGCTGAGCAGTATTCAAGCAGTGGGCGAACAAGCGTACTGTAACCTACTTCCTTTGTTTTCGGATTACGTTTCCTTAGGATTCTTCCAATGAATCTCAGTCTGGCATCCGCCTTACCAACGATCAACTTTATATGATCATTCCATTTTAAATCACTCCTAATGCCTACTTCCAGATAATTTATGGAATTAACTGCTTCCAGTTGCTGACCTGCTATTTTGTAGCTAAATGATAAGGGATCTATCTTTCTATGTATTCGCAGCACATTACACTTGTCTACATTGAGATTCAATTGCCATTCCCTGCACCATGCGTCAATTCGCTTCAGATCCTCCTGCATTTCAGTACAATTTTCCATTGTTACAACCTCTCGATATACCACAGCATCATCCGCAAAAGGCGTCAGTGAACTTCCGATGTCATCCACAAAGTCATTTATGTATGTTGTGACTAGTCGACGTTTCCAGTCACTGACCTCTCCTGACGCACCCCTGCCGCTGTCACTGCCTCTCCGCTGTACTCGTCCGGTACTCACACTTGTGCGGCTGCAGGACGGGCGCGGCGGCCGTGTGGTTGCGCGCGCAGGCAAGCACGCGCGGGCTGTGTTGTGCGCACGCGCGCTCCACGGCGGACACGCCGCCCGCGCTGCCCGTCTCCCGGAAGGCGTCGCGGCATGCAGAGGCGCAGGCCTCCGGCGCGGCGTCGCCACAGCACACGGCGCCCGCCTGGAACAGCAGTCACGGTGCTACAGCTGGCTACGTTCGGAAAAGGTTGCTAAGGCGCAAACGGTTGAACACGGACAGCAAGTGTTTCTAGGTAAGTGTAGGTAAGCTATTGAGAAGAAACTTTTATTTATTTTTATTTCAACTGGCAAATGTTAGTCCCTTCAGACCCTCTTGCACAGGTGTTCAAGTTCCAAGGTATCCCATTTTCTTTTTCACAAAATATTCACACATAAAATTTGAAATCTGTCATTTCTCAACGTTGTCTTCCTGCAGCCTCATACACTCTTCATAGCGCAGCCATCATGATTCTGTGGCCCCTACGAAAGCTTCTACAGGGTGTTACAAAAAGGTACGGACAAACTTTCAGGAAGCATTCCTCACACACAAATAAAGAAAAGATTTTATGTGGGCATGTGTTCCGAAACGCTTAATTTCCATGTTAGAGCTCGTTTTAGTTTCGTCAGTATGTACTGTACTTCCTCGATTCACCGCCAGTTGGCCCATTTGAAGGAAGGTAATGTTGACTTCGGTGATTGTGTTGACATGCGACTCATTGCTCTACAGTACTAGCATCAAGCACATCAGTACGTAGCATCAACAGGTTAGTGTTCATCACGAACGTGGTTTAGCAGTCAGACCAATGTTTACAAATGCGGAGTTGGCAGATGCCCATTTGATGTATGGATTAGCACGGGGCAATAGCCATGGCGCGGTACGTTTGTATCGAGATAGATTTCCAGAACGAAGGTGTCCCGACAGGAAGAAGTTCGACGCAATTGATCGGCATCTTAGGGAGCACGGAACATTCCAGCCTATGACTCGCGACTGGGGAAGACCTAGAACGACGAGGACACCTGCAATGGACGAGGCAATTCTTCGTGCAGTTGGCGATAACCCTAACGTCAGTGTCAGAGAAGTTGCTGCTGTACAAGGTAACGTTGACCACGTCACTGTATGGAGAGTGGTACTGGAGAACCAGTTGTTTCCGTACCATGTACAGCGCGAGCAGGCACTATCAGCAGCTGATTGGCCTCCACGGGTACACTTCTGCGAATGGTTCATCCAACAATGTGTCAATCCTCATTTCAGTGCAAATGTTCTCTTTACGGATGAGGATTCATTCCAACGTGATCCAATTGTAAATTTTCACAATCAACTTGTGTGGGCTGACGAGAATCCGCACGCAATTGTGCAATCACGTCATCAACACAGATTTTCTGTGAACGTTTGGGCAGGCATCGTTGGTGACTTCTTGATTGGGCCCCATGTCCTTCCACCTACACTCAATGGAGCACGTTATCACGATTTCATACGGGATACTCTACCTGTGCTGCTAGAACATGTGCCTTTACAAGTACGACACAACATGTGGTTCATGCACGATGGAGCTCCTGCACATTTCAGTCGAAGTGTTCCTACGCTTCCCAACAACAGATTCGGTGACCGATGGATTGGTAGAGGCGCACCAATTCCATGGCCTCCACGCTCTCCTGACCTCAACCCTCTTGACTTTCATTTATGGGGGCATTTGAAAGCTCTTGTCTACGCAACCCCGGTACCAAATGTAGAGACTCTTCGTGCTCGTATTGTGGACGGCTGTGATACAATACGCCATTCTCCAGGGCTGCATCAGCGCATCAGGGATTCCATGCGACGGAGGGTGGATGCATGTATCCTCGCTAACGGAGGCCATTTTGAACATTTCCTGTAACAAAGTGTTTGAAGTCACGCTGGTACGTTCTGTTGCTGTGTGTTTCCATTCCATGATTAATGTGATTTGAAGAGAAGTAATAAAATGAGCTCTAACATGGGAAGTAAGCGTTTCCGGACATATGTCCACATAACATATTTTCTTTCTTTGTGTGTGAGGAATGTTTCCTGAAAGTTTGGCCGTACCTTTTTGTAACACCCTGTATATAAGCCTCTCTAGTAATCTGTAAATTACAGACAGCGGGGCAATTGGTCTGTAGCTTTTTGGGTTGTCGGCTGGCTTCCCAGGCTTTAGAATAGCTATTACCTTAGAGCGTTTGAGTTCTTGTGGGATATTGCCAGTTTGCATGATGTTTGTGAAAAATCGAGCCAGCAATACTTTTGTATACTTGCCACAGTTTATTATGAATTCAGGGTGAATGTTGTCGAAACCTGATGCCTTTGTTGGTTTTACATGTTTCAGAGCTTTTTCTATGTCTTCGCTAGAGAAAGGGCGAGAGTATTCAGTTTCTGTGGCTTCATTTTTTAAGATTTGGAATTCTCGCTTCACTTGAATTGTATGTGTTTTATCCTTTGGTGTCCCAGACGTGTTAACTAGATGTGCAGCTATTGCATTTGGTCTTACAGCTGCTTTTTGTCGTTGTGCTAGTGGGCTGCTACCTAGTTTTCTCAGCAGTGACCATGCTTGCCTGCTAGATGTTTGGAAATTGAGGCTTTCTACAGTGTCCGTCCACTTTTGTCTTCTGGCAGCAGCCAAGCTGTGAAGCAGTTCATCGGCTATTTACTGATCTCCGGATTCAAGGCAGCTCTGCTACAGTTCTTCGCTGGTTTGGGACCATCCAGGAATGTATTCTTTGCGGTACCCTCTTGGTATGTGCTTCTTGGCCGTGCTTAGATTTATAAGAAGACTGTACTCACACGTAGTATCAGAAAAATCAATTTAAGAGCAATAATGCTCCCGTCACATAAAGTACGTCATTGAGAAGCTAATGTTAAAACTACGTAAAATCAAATACATTGAAACTGACACAAAGCTGATACTGCCAGTAAAACTATAGCTACACGAAGTAACACGACGAGCGCCGCTAGGGGCTGTGGGAGATGTAGGATACTGGGGGTGGCATCAGCGTGACAGGCTCACATCCCAAAGCTGCCTCAGCGTGGACGCGAAACAATTCTGCCGTCTAGTAACAATCGCCGATAACTGTTGCCGACTTGTTGAAAGATATTTTAAATAACATATACACTACTGGCCATTAAAATTGCTACACCAAGAAGATGTGCAGATGATAAACGGGCATTCATTGGACAAATATATTATACTAGAACTGACATGTGATTACATTTTCACGCACTTTAGGTGCATAGATCCTGAGACATCAGTACCCAGAACAACCACCTATGGCCGTAATAACGGCCTTCATACGCCTGGGCATTGAGTCAAACAGAGCTTGGATGGCGTGTACAGGTACAGCTCCCCATGTAGCTTCAACACGATACCACAGTTCATCAAGAGTAGTGACTGGCGTATTGCGACGAGCCAGTTGCTCGGCCACCATTGACCAGACGTTTTCAATTGGTGAGAGATCTGGAGGATGTGCTGGCCAGGGCAACAGTCGAACATTTTCTGAATCCAGACAAGGCCCGTACAGGACCTGCAACATGCGGCCGTGCACTATCCAGCTGAAATGTAGGGTTTCGCTGGGATCGAATGAAGGGTAGAGCCACGGGTCGTAACACATCTGAAATGTAACGTCCACTGTTCAAAATGCCGTCAATACGAACAAGAGGTGACCGAGACGTGTAACCAATGGCACCCCATACCATCACGCAAGGGGATATTCTAGCATGGGGATGATGAATACGCGCTTCCAATGTGCGTTCACCGAGATGTCTCCAAACACGGTTGCGACCATCATGATGCTGTAAACAGAACCTGGATTCATCCGAGAAATTGCCATTCGTGCACCCAAGTTCGTCGTTCAGTACACCATCGCAGGCGCTCCTGTCTGTGATGCAGCGTCAAGGGTAACCGCAGCCATGGTCTCCGAGCTGATAGTCCATGCTCCTGCAAACGTCGTCGAACTGTTCGTGCAGATGGTTATTGTGTTGCAAACGTCTCCATCTGTTGACTCAGGGATCGAGACGTGGCTGCACGATCCGATACAGTCATGCGGATAAGATTCCTGTCATGTCGACTGCTAGTGATACGAGGCTGTTCGGGTCCAGCAGGGCGTTCCGTATTACCCTCCTGAACCCACCGATTCCATATTCTGCTAATAGTCATTGGATCTCGAACAACGCGAGCAGCAATGACGCGATACGATAAACCGCAATCGCGATAGGCTACAATCCGACCTTTATCAAAGTCGGAAATGTGATGGTACGCATTTCTCCTCCTTATACGAGGCATCACAACAACGTTTCACCAGGAAACGTCGGTCAACTGTTGTTTGTGTATGAGAAATCGGTTGGAAACTTTCCTTATGTCAACACCTTGTAGGTGTCGCCACCGGCGCCAACCTTGTGTGAATGCTCTGAAATGATAATCATTTGCATATCACAGCATCTTCTTCCTGTCGGTTAAATTTCGCGTCTGTAGCACGTCATCTTCGTGGTGTAGCAATTTTAATGGCCAGCAGTGTAAGTCCTCATCTCAAACATCAACAGCCAGTATTGTGCACAATGAAAAATTATATAGGGCAATGCAACAGCAAATAGTAGATACATTTTGGAACGTAACTATTACAATATAATGAAAGAAAAAGAGAATGAAAAACGATATCTTAGGGTCTACTCTGAGGAAAAAACGGCAGCTCAATTTTAGGCATTTCTAAGTAACGATGTTATAGGATTAGAAATATATATTACGTAATTTCTACTATTAATTGAGGGTGAAACCATCATTGAAAGAAAGGTCTTTGAAAATTTATAACTTTCCATGAAAAGTTTAGAGACTTTTCTCTGTGTACGAAGGATACTGACGTAATGAACGTTTTGGGTTTATGGTCTGTTACTAATAAATGATCATCAAAGGACGAATTATGTATTTTGGTATATGTTTCGTCTTTGTATCTAAAAGAAAGTGCTTGTTCTGTTTGTCCTATATAATAAGCTGGACATGTCAAGGCTAATTTTATAGGCACCTGAGTTTTTGTAAGGGAAATGTGCTGATTTCAGATTAAGACTATGACTATTTTTAAGCTATTGTTAATGGAAATGGTGCTTTACAGTGCTGTATCTTGATGAATCTGGTTTACCCACTGGAAATTTGTTGATGGAATATGAGGACGACTGGAGAATGTGCGATCGTGGAGTATGTTTCATTGTTGGAAATAGTGTAACCGCTAGGAGCAAGGTCAGATTAGTAATGAGCAAGAGAAGGGATTCTAATGAGGGCACCTTGGCCCAGCGCCGTAGAGTCTTGGAGAAAGAGCACACGAGTTGCCTTTCCAAAAAATGGTTCAAATGGCTCTCAGCACTATGGGACTTAAAATCTGTGGTAATCAGTCCCCTAGAACTTAGAACTACTTAAACCTAACTAATCTAAGGACATCACACACATCCATGCCCGAAGCAGGATTCGAACCTGCGACCGTAACAGTCGCGCGGTTCCAGACTGAAGCGCCTAGAACCGCTCGGCCACTTCGGCTGGAGAGTTGCCTTTTCCGGGCGTTCTTCTCGCTATGCTGGAAGGAGTTTGTTCTTCAAAACAACAGCTCGTACCTGTCATCGTGTGCTCTCTGGTCATCCTTTGAAGTAACTGTCTCAACCGAACGGCCATGTCCGACCGGTCGGTTGGAGGCTGGGATTATTTGCATTCGTTGTCCCCAAGGCGCCCAGCCTCCTTTGAACTAGCACACATAGCTACAGAAGCAGTCAAATGTGGACAAGAAGTTGAGTGGCCAGGGGAAGAGCGATATATTATAGGGTTAAGTCAGCACATGAGGCGAAAGAAAGAAAACAGCGCTTGGTATGGATGAAGAAAGCCGGAATGATTAGCTGTGATGGACAGAGACTAATGCACCGACGGACAGAAGAAACGCAGGAAGGATATGTCGAGAGAAATCAACAAACCATTTCGTGCCAGAAGTTCCATTTTGACGACGAGGTGAAAAAGCTGACTTGTGCAATCCAGGTCACTGTCAAGTAACCTGTCGGTGGGAAAAATGTGTCGCATTGATGGGTAATTATAAATAGAAGGTCTAAGCATCATAGTTGATAATCACAGGTTGTTTCAAAACCGTGCTATAATTGGTCATGTGACGAAAGTTTTAGTAACAGCGAGCACTCACATTCTGGTAACTTCCCTGAGCCATGGATGTAGTAACCTATTCTTCGTCAAAAAAATGGAAATTAGCGTATGGCATCGTTGGCGAGGAGGCCCCTGTTCGGGGTCGTTCGGCCGTCAAACGCAAGTCTTATTTGATTCGACGCCACACAGGGCGACTTGCGCGCCGGTGATGAGGACGACACAACACCCAGTCCACGAACGGAGAAAATCTCCAACACGGCCGGGAATCGAACCCGGGCTCGCTTGCTTGGGAAACAAGCACGTTACCACCCACCTAAGCTGACGGACTGTTCTTCGTCATATTCTTCCTCACTAGACTATTACGTCAGCACAGTGTAGAAGAAACCCTTTGTAGAGCTCGGAAAGGAAGAAAGCACCAGTGAAACGTTAAAGAAAAAACACATACAGCTACAGATCACTCAGTTGCTTAAAATCCGTCGCTTCTCCTTCACCTCGCAACGGCCAGAAGTTGTAGGACCTCGTGTGACGTAAGGTAGCCATACAGAGCAGAGAACCTGGTAAGTACAGGAAGTGAGATAATTACGTGAAACAAGCAACAGTTTACACTCGAAGCCCCTTTGAAGCACACTATAACATAATTTTAGTCCACCAGATAGTTCCATATCAACGCACAACACATTGACAAGTGAAAGACTAGCATATTCAAAAATTCAAATTGATTGATTCTGAACTCTTTGATGTGTTTTTCCTTCAGGCACAAAGTGCCTTAAAAAACAAGCCGTCGTTGACCTGCTCGCGTGACGAGAGGGCGTTGAGGCTACAGGGCGTTATTCTTGAACAAATAAAAAAAAAAAACACTCCGTCTACAGGCCACAAGTGGCCCATCGGGACCATCCGACCGCCGTGTCATCCTCAGAGAAGGATGCGGATAGGATGGGCGTGGGGTCAGCACACCGCTCCCCCCAGTCGTTGTGATGGTATTCATGACCGAAGCCGCTACTATTCGGTCGAGTAGCTCCTCACTTGGCGTCACGAGGCTGAGTGCACCCCGAAAAATGGCAACAGCGCATGGTGGCTTGGATGGTCACCCATCCAAGCGCCGACCAAGCCCTACAGCGCTTAACTTCGGTGATCTCACGGGAACCGGTGTATGCACTGCGGCAAGTCCGTTGCCATTCTTGAACAAATGCAATTACAAAATCGTCTTGAGACAGACCTTCCAGTACGAGGACGACAAAGCTCTTTTCTGCGTCTTTATACAGGCATAAACATACAAATAAACTCACTGAATAACATAGTAGCCACAGCCTTAAAACAGCACACTGGTTGCTTTGCGACATAACAGCTGTAGAACTAGTACCAGACGGTCACGTGGCAATCCACCGCCAACATATGACATGGAAGTAAAGCGGTGTGTACGTGCCAGTCGACTGTACGGAATCAGTTGGGTTGGCTTGTTTTGAGGGAGGAGACCAAACTGCGAGGCTATCGGTCTCATCGGATTAGGGAAGGATGGGTAAGTAAGTCGGCCATGCCCTTTTCAAAGGAACCATCCTGGAATTTGCCTAAAGAAATTTAGGGAAATCAAGGAAAACCTAAAGCAGGATGGCCGGACGCGGGATTGAACCTTCGTCGAATGTGAGTCCAGTGTGCTAACCACTGCGCCACTTCTCTCGGTACGGGATCACTGTAGAGCCGTTGCAGAAAGCAGCTAGTGTGTTTGGCCGTGCCCATGACTACCTGATGAAGATCCTGATTTTATGGGGTTATCAACTACGACTGTCCAACGAATGGTGTACTTCTTGCAGCCTTGTAACACATTAGCTGTAGAAAAATCCTGACAGATCGGTAGGAGATGAATATCACTCCTCAGTTTTATATATTTATCATGTGGCACATGCTACCAGCATATATCTGTACTACTATATAAAGATAAGACTGAGTTATCAGAAATCTCGAAAAATGAAAGACCGATGTACTTCAAACTTTTACACAATAGTGTAATAAACATTTATGTTAGTACCAAAGATTCTGACGGACGTTGGCTACATTCCAGGGTTGGAACGTTAATAGGGGCAACAATTTATCTATAGCTCGTACAAAATAAATACGTATTTCAAAGTTTTACTGACCTTCAAAGTAGTCACCAGCAATGTTACCGATAACCCGTTGCCAGCGATGTTGAAGTCGTAGGATATTCTTAGCAGTGCCAGTTATGTTGAAAGTTCGAGCGGCGCGGTCTGTTGCCCGACGAATTTGTATTAGTTCTGGAGCGAATGCTGTGAAGTGTTTCCTTCGGGTAGAAATCAACTTGAACTCACGAGGGCTTAAGTCAGCGGAGTGCAGTAGGTGGTATAGCACTTAGCAGCCACATCAGTCAAACAAATCAGTAACAGGGTGCATTGTACGTGCTTGAGCATTTTCCTGCAAAATGATAGTCAGGTCCTACAGAAAGTGTCATCACCTCTGTCTCTATGCTGTTTATTCTTGGACCACAACATAGGACCAGCTAAGAGACAGAAATGATGACACTTTCTGCAGGACCTGACCATCGTTTTGCAGGACAATGCTCAAGCACGTACAGTGCACCCTGTTACTGATTTGTTTGACTGATGGGGCTGCTAAGAGCTATACCACCTACTGCATTCCTCTTACTTCAACTCGATTTCTAAACTGAAGGAAACACTTCACGGCATTCGCTTCCGAACTGCTACAAATTCGTCGGGCAGTAGACCGCGCCGCTCGAAATGTCAACACAACTGGCACTCCTAAAAGTATCCTACAACTTCCACGTCGCTGGCAACGGGTTATACACAATGTTGGTGACTACTCTGAAGATCAGTAAATGTTTGAAACACGTATCTATTTTGTACAAGCTGTAAATAAGTAGTTGCCACTATTGAAGTTCCAACCCTCGTATTTTTAATGTACATACGTATGTGTTTTAACAAGCAGTTATGATATTGCTGAAAAATCTCTCGGCGATTTGCATCTACGTAATCACGAAGCTATACGCAGCATCCAAGCGGAGTGGCGCAGTGGTTAGCACAGTGGAGTCGCAATAGTGAAGACGGCGGTTCAAGCCCACGTCCGACCATTCTAATTTTAGATTTTCCATGATTTCCCTAAATCGCTTGAGGCAAATGAATGGATGGTTTCTTTGGTCTCCCTTCCCTAATTACCTCGCTGTTCCATCTCCTCGTCCAAATCAACTAAGCAAGCGGCGTCATTAAACGATAAGATACAGGTTTTCTCTTAAAACTAGTTGCGAGAAAGAGAATACTAGACTGTGAAAATGTATGGTGTAAACTTCTTTAGCCGGCCGATGTGGCCGAACGGTTCTACTAGTTGCGAGAAAGAGAATACTGGACTGTGAAAGTGTGTGGTGTAGACTTCTTTGGCCGGCCACTGTGGCCGAGCGGTTCTAGGCGCTACAGTCTGGGACCGCGCGACCGCTACGGTCGCAGGTTCGAATCCTGCCTCGGGCATGGATGTGTGTTGTGTCCTTAGGTTAGTTAGGTTTAAGTAGTTCAAAGTTCTAGGAGACTGATGACCTCGGATGTTAGGTTCCATAGTCCTCAGAGCATTTGAACCATTTTTAAACTTCTTTATCGCAGTTTCAGCTACGATAGGAGGGCATGTAAATCATAAGGAGAAAACGTTTCCTCCATGTATATGCTTTCTCCTCGCACAGTGTGCTCTAAAACACCTTTTACAAACTGTTACGTCTAAGTAGGTATTATTTTCAATTGGCATCGTTGTCCGTCAACGTACCACTTCCGTGCTGCAGCAGTCTAAAAACACGTGTGCTACACAGGTTTAAAACAGGGTAGTCATGGCAGGGGGTGCTTACGTCGGATTGTCTGATGTCAGTTGACGTCTGTCCTGTCTCTCCGAGCTGTGTCGCGTCTCATTCGCGTGTTTGTATCAGAGCAACGCGGTTGAGTACCGGTACACGCACACAGAATACGCCAACATGACCCTCTGTATGGTAAAGCTCGCGATAATGGAAGAGCTGCCCGTCGCTTTTATCAAGATCTTTATACACAACATCTGATTCCATCGGACACCGCCGGCTGGTGTGGCCGAGGGGTTCTAGGCGCTTCAGTCTGGAACCGCGCGAACGCTACGGTCGCAGGTTCGAATACTGCCTCGGGCATGGATATGTGTTATGTCCTTAGGTTAGTTAGGTTTAAGTAGTTCTATGTTCTAGGGGACTGATGACCATAGTTGTTAAGTCCCATAGTGCTCAGAGCCATTTTTTGAGACGCCGTACACCCGATTTGGAAGAGGCCGTTCTGCATCACGTTGAAAGAACCAGTCACCCAGCACACGAGCAATTGTATATGTAATGGATGTTGTCCCGGCACCGTCTGGTATGTTCTGCGTGACAAACAACTACATCCATACAACGTCCGATGGATAGTCATCAGTGCCAGCCGACTTTGCACAACACTTTGAGTTCTTTGTGCAGTTTCTACGCCACTACATCAACGAGCCCCTAGTATTTCTACTGCGCATTCTCCTCACAGATGAATGTAAATTTACTAGGGATTTTTTCCTAAATTCTCGAGACAGTCATGTCTGGGCAGACTAAAGTCCACATACCATGCACGTCCAGGGATTCCAATACAAATTGGTTTCAACGCTTGGGCAGGTATCTCGATAGTCATGTGACTGTATCTTCCACCCAAGCTTGACCTGCCTACAACAAGTATTGGCGTGTTGTTGGACGCTGTGTCGCTGAACTGTCCTTCAAGACATGTGGTTTCACCATGACGGCGATTCCCCTCACTTTTGACGTCACTTTCGGTGTTGTGGCGTAAGTTAACAGCCACGCCACTCGGAAGTAGCCGAAAGGCACGCGTTAACTCACGCAGCCTAGTGATAGGTCTGAAACAGGGTACGTAATGAATGCTATAAAGAAAAGTACGTAGCTGCTGGAATACTTGACTTTAATCCATCCTTGTTGTACATTGCTATTGACGATACAAGTGAGACTCTGTAGATTCAGGCAATAAACTACTAATGGCGCCTTGCTAGGTCGTAGCCATTGACTTAGCTGAAGGCTATTCTATCTGCTCTGCAAATGAGCGAGGCTTCCTCAGGGTGCATCGCTAGCTACGTCGTCCGTACAACTGGGGTGAGTGCTAGTCCGTCTCTCGAGACCTGCCGTGTGGTGGCGCTCGGTCTGCGATCACTAACAGTGGAGACACGCGGGTCCTACATGTACTAATGGACCGCGGCCGATTTAAAGCTGCCACCTAGCAAGTGTGGTGTCTGGCGGTGACACCACATTCGGGAACACCTGGACCAACGATTCGGACACGGATGGATCGGCGGAGACGGCGCAGTCGCATGGCCTTCACGATCACCGGATTTGGCTCCATTGCCCATTTTCCTCCGGGCTCGAAAGAAGAGACTCCTGCAGACACAGGAGACGGACTGGCGGCACAAATCGTGGTCGCCGTAGGACAGATTGTAAGCGCACCAGCTGTGATGGAGCGTCTGCACCACAGCATAAGTCGTAGGTATAATGTGTGCACCGAATTAGGTGATCGCCACATCGAACCTTATCAAAGGCAATTGCGTCGGTCGTCTATTGCCATAGCCCATTAACGCCAGATTTCGCGGACTGTCCTAACGTATATGTTCATCGTACGTCCCACATTGATTTCCGCGTTTATTTCACGCAGTGTTTCATGTCTGCACTGACAACTCTACACAAACGCCGCTACTCTCAGTAGTTCAGTGAAGGCCGTCGGCCACTGCGTTGTCCGTGGTGAGAGGTGATGCATCAGATTTGGTATTCAAGATACACTCTTGATCCGGTGGACCTCGGAACACTGAATTCCCTAACGATTTCCGAAATGGAATATTCCATGCTTCCACCTCCAGCTACCATTACATGTTCAAAGTCGGTTAATTCCCGGCTGGCGGTCATAGTTACGTCCGAAACCTTTTCACATGAATCATCTGAGTACAAATGACAGCTCCAAGAATGTACTTGCCCTTTATACCTACTGTACGCAATACTGCCACCATCTGCATATGTGCATAGCAATATCCCATGACTTCTGTCGCCTCGGTGTAAGTAATCAGCGTTTTTTCAGTAATATTACTTAAGAAATAACCGAAAACTTTAAAAAAAATTCACTACGAATACCACGTTGTTTGTTTTGTATCTTTGTCTTCGTTTATTGTTACTAAGGAGTGAAAGAAGTGTAAGCTTGCGTTGGCAGTCTCAAATTCGTAATCTTAAGTCAGCGTCAATAGCACCATTGCGCAGTATTGTCATAGAAGCAATGAAAGAAAAAAGTTAAAAAAGGATTAGTACTTTTTTCAAGGGAGAGCGAGTAGTCAAGTTAAAGGCAAATGTTTCTCGCCTGTACACTACGCACAGTCGAAGGAATACGCAAATTTTTTGTAATGTAACTCTTGTGTTTTTGTTTATCTCTGACAGGAAAAGTGGTCAAATTTAATCACGGAAAAATGCGTTGAAAATGAGAGTTTGAGAAACGGGGGCAACTAGTCGCTTTCAGCAACATTGACCGATGGTGCACAATATGCGAAGTCTGGCTGCATGAATGATAAAGAGGGCCTTCCCCATCCGTTATGCCTGAAAAATGAAGGATTAATACTACGAAACAGTAGCCCTTAACAAAACATATTATGGCGGAAGTGCATTTTATTTACTGAATATTCGGAGACACAAATGGTTCTGAGCACTATGGGTCTTAACATCTGTGGTCATCAGTCCCCTAGAACTTAGAACTACTTAAACCTAACTAACCTAAGGACATCACACACATCCATGCCCGAGGTAGGATTCGCACCTGCGACCGTAGCGGTCTCGCGGTTCGGAGACACATTTTATCTCAAATATGAAGTTACGAAATTTGTGTCCCATACGTATTTAAAAGGAGCAAATTTTGTAACAGAACAGAAGGTCAAATTCAAGTCTGCGCTTTCGCTGTTTCAATTGCTTCCCTTGAAACAATATTAGCCAAAATTTCTGAATGAAAGAGATCCTCAGAGACATAAAATATAACTTAGAAAAGCATTATAAATTACTGCTATGAAGTAATTTAAGAAAGACACGTACTAAATACGGTGAAACCCCGTTGTTAATAGTCTTTGGTGAATGCCTTTCACGAAATACGTATCATATTATCAGTACAAAAACAAATGAGCAGATTCTAAGGCTGGAAAGTGGAGTTTAGTATCACCTTGAGGCGGAAGCTGTACTAAACATTCACGGTATAGACCTTACACCTGAAAAACTGAATCTTGGAGCATTTATGCATGCAGTTGGGTAGGTACAGTGCTTTAAACATTGCTTTTTGGATTAGTGACAAGTTTGTCTCCGTCTCGCGGGTTAAGGTGGGGCTTGAGACCCTTATTTAGAATATTTTGTGAGCGCCTGTGTTCTTCAGCGTTGTCATCTGTTTCGCGACATTCTTGTGCTCGGTATGGTCTGTACTGTAGAAAACTACACTACTGCCCATTAAAGTTCGTACACCAAGAAGAAATGCAGATGATAAACGGGTATTCATTGGACAAATATATTATACTAGAACTGACATGTGATTACGTTTTCACGCAATTTGGGTGCATAGATCCTGAGAAATCGGTACCCAGAACAACCACCTCTGGCCGTAATAACGGCCTTGATATGCCTGGGCATTGAGTCAAACAGAGCTTGGATGGCGTGTACAGGTACAGGTGCCCATGCAGTTTCAACACGATACCACAGTTCATCAAGAGTAGTGACTGGCGTATTGTGACGAGCCAGTTGCTCGACCACCATTGACCAGACGTTTTCAACTAGTGAGAGATCTGGAGAATGTGCTGTCCTGGGCAGCAGTCGAACATTTTCTGAACCCAGAAATGCCCGCACAGGACCTGCAACATGCGGTCGTGCATTATCCTGCTGAAATGTAGGGTTTCGCAGGGATCGAATGAAGGGTAGAGCCACGGGTCGTAACACATCTGAAATGTAACGTCCACTGTTCAAAGTGCCGTCAATGCGAACAAGAGGTGACCGAGACGTGTAACCAATGGCACCCCATACCATCACGCCCGGTGATACGCCAGTATGGCGATGACGAATACACGCTTCCAATGTGCGTTCAGCGCGATGTCGCCAAACACGGATGTGACCATCATGATGCTGTAAACAGAATCTGGATTCATCCGAAAAAATGACGTTCTGCCATTCGTGCACCCAGGTTCGTCGTTCAGTACACCATCCTGTCTGTGATGCAGCGTCAAGGGTAACCTCAGCCATTGTCTCCGAGCTGATAGTCGATGTTTCTGCAAACGTCGTCGAACTGTTCGTGCAGATGGTTGTTGTCTTGCAAACGTCCTCATCTGTTGCCTCTGGGATTGAGACGTGGCTGCACGATCCGTTACAGCCATGCGTATAAGATGTCTGTCATGTCGACTGCTAGTGATACGAGGCCGTTGGGATCCAGCAGGGCGTTCCGTATTTCCTCCTGAAACCACCGATTCCATATTCTGCTAAGAGTCATTGCATCTTGACCAACGCGAGCAGCAATGTCGTGACACGATAAAGCGCAATCGCGATAGGCTACAATCCGACCTTTATCAAAGTCGTAAACGTGATGGTACGCATTTCTCCTCCTTGCACGAGGCATCACAACAACGTTTCACCAGGCAACGCCGGTAAACTGCTGTTTGTGTATGAGAAATCGGTTGTAAACTTTCGTCATGTCAGCACGTTGTAGGTGTTGCCACCGGCGCCAACCTTGTGTGAATGCTCTCAAACGCTAATGATTTGCATATCACAGCATCTCCTTCGTGTCGGTTAAATTTCGAGTCTGTAACACGTAATCTTCGTGGCGTAGCAATTGTAATGGCCAGTAGTGTACGTTCGCCAATATCAAATGTTTCGGTTTTTCTGGCATTATTTTTCGTCACTTGGCTATCGACATGTATGTAGAAAAACAGATACTGCCATCTTCCCGTCTCGGGCAAGAACGGTCCAACGTGGGCGGCTCCCTTGTGTGTGTCACCTGTACGGCGTCCACGAGTGCAACAGAGGCCGTGCGGCAGGTTGTGGTCGCTACTCGCGCGGAGAGCCCGCACCTTCACGCCCGCACGTGTGACAGTGTGGGCGGTGGGAGACGCTGCGACTCACCTGCTGGCGGTCGAGGCAGGCGAAGAAGGCGACCTCGTCGCTGTGGCGGCAGCTGGCGGCCAGGTCGCGGCGAGCCGCGGCCGTGACGCACGCCTGCTGGCAGCCCGCGGACTGCGGCAGCCCGCAGCACTCGCGGCCCCACCACGCCTCCCCGCGGACCATGTCTGCAACACGGGGCGCCGGCCCTGCTCCACAAAACCTGCCTCGGCAAGAGACCAGACTAACAGACAAAAAAATGTCGAATACGACTTGTTGTTGTTGTTGTTGTGGTCTTCAATCCTGAGACTGGTTTGATGCATCTCTACCTGCCACTCTATCCTGTGCAAGCTTCTTCATCTTCCAGTACCTACTGCAGCCTACATCCTTCTGAATCTGCTTAGTGTATTTATCTCTTGGTCTCCCTCTACGATTTTTACCCTCCACGCTGTCCTCCAGTACTAAATTGGTGATCCCTTGATGTCTGAGAACGTATCCTACCAACCGATCACGTCTTCTAGTTAAGTTGTGCCACAAACTTCTCTTCTCCCCAATTCTATTCAATACCTCCTCATTAGTTATGTGATCTACCCATCTAATCTTCAGCATTCTTCTGTAGCACCACATTTTGAAAGCATTTATTCTCTTCTTGTCCAAACTATTTATCGTCCATGTGTCACTTCCATACATCGCTACACTCCATACAAATACTTTCAGAAATGACTTCCTGACACTTAAATCTATACTCGATGTTAACAAATTTCTCTTCTTCAGAAACGCTTTCCTTGCCATTGCCAGTCTACATTTTACATCTTCTCTACTTCGACCATCATCAGTTATTCTGTTCCCCAAATAGCAAAACTCATTTACTACTCTAAGCGTCTCATTTCCTAATCAAATTCCCGCCGCATCACCCGACTTAATTCGACTACATTCCATTATCGTCGTTTTGCTTTTGTTGATGTTCATCTTATACCCTCCTTTGATGACACTGTCCATTCCGTTCAACTGCTCTTCCAAGTCTTTTGCTGTCTCTAATAGAATTACAATGTCATCGGCGAACCTCAAAGTTTTTATTCCTTCTCCATGGATTTTAATACCTACTCCGAACTTTTCATTCGTTTCCTTTACTGCTTGCTCAATATACAGATTTAATAGCATCGGGGAGATGCTACAACACTGTCTCACTCCCTTCCCAACCACTGCTTCCCTTTCATGTCCCTCGACTCTTATAACTGCCATCCGCTTTCTGCAGAAATTGTAAATAGCCTTTCGCTCCCTGTGTTTTACCCCTGCCACTTTGAGATTTTAAAGAGAGTATTCCAGTCAACATTGTCAAAAGCTTTCTCTAAGTCTACAAATGCTAGAAACGTAGGTTTGCCTTTCCTTAACCTTTCTTCTAAGATAAGTCGTAGGGTCAGTATTGCCTCACGTGTCCCAATATATCTACGGAATGCAAACTGATCTTCCCCGAGGTCGGCTTCTACCAGTTTTTCCATTCGTCTGTAAAGAATTCGCGTTAGTATTTTGCAGCTGCGACTTATTAAACTGATAGTTCGGTAATGTTGCACATCTGTCAACACCTGCTTTCTTTGGGATTGGAATTATTATATTCTTCTTGAAGTCTGAGGGAATTTCGCCTGTCTCATACATCTTGCTCACCAGATGGTAGAGTTTTGTCAGGACGGGCTCTCCCAAGGCTGTCAGTAGTTCAAATGGTTCAAATGGCTCTGAGCACTATGGGACTTAACTACTGTGGTCATCAGTCCCCCAGAACTTAGAACTACTTAAACCTAACTAACCTAAGGACATCACACACATCCATGCCCGAGGCAGGATTCGAACCTGCGACCGTAGCGGTCACGCGGTTCCAGACTGTAGCGCCTATAACCGCACGGCCACTCCGGCCGGCTCTGTCAGTAGTTATAATGGAATGTTGTCTTCTCCCGGGGCCTTGTTTCGACTTAGGTCTTTCAGTGCTCTGTCAAACTCTTCACTTAGTATGATGTCTCCCATTTCATCTTCATCTACGTCCTCTTCCATTACCGAGCGAGGTGGCGCAGTGGTTAGCACACTGGACTCGCATTCGGGAGGACGACGGTTCAATCCCGCGTCCGGCCATCCTGATTTAGGTTTTCCGCGATTTCCCTAAATCGCTCCAGGCAAATGCCGGGATGATTCCTCTGAAAGGGCACGGCCGACTTCCTTCCCTGTCCTTCCCTAATCCGATGAGACCGATGACCTCGCTGTTTGGTCTCTTTCCCAAAAAACCAACCAACCAACCTCTTCCATTTCCATAATATTGACCTAAATACGAGTATGTAACGGGTTCTTTCTCTGTCACTGGTGTACCCTATGTGCGCGACCCAAAACACAATGAACACCTCTTTGTGGAGCTTCTGGAGAAACTTGCCTACTTTCATTCCATAATGTCATATGGTACAATATTTTGGGGTAACTCATCAAGTCAAACAAAAGTTTTCAGAGTTCAGAACCGTGTAACACGTATTATTTGTGGAGTAAATTCACGGACCGTCGTGTAGAAACCTCTTCAAAGAACTGGGTATACGAACTACTGCCTCTCAGTATATTTGCTCCTTAATGAAATTTGTCCTAAATAATATATCTCTTTTTCCAACAAACAGCTCAGTTCATACATACAATACCAGGAACAAAAATGATCTGCCCAAGGACTTAAAAGCACTTACTTTAGTACAAAAAGGGGTTCACTTCTCAGGAACACCCATCTTCAATGACTTGCCAGCAAATAAAGATCAGTTTAAAAGGAGCCTGAAAGACTTACTAGTGGCCAACTCCTTCTACTCCATTGACGAATTTTTTAATAGAAACAAATGATGTATTGTATATATTTATACTAGTAGTATTGTTATTTCAGCTTAAAAAATGGTGTATTGTATATACTCATACTATTAGTATGGTTATTTCAGCTTAAAAAAAAGACACATTCCACATTCACGAGGATCTCCTCAGCATGGATCTATGGAACGAAAAACTAATCTAATCCAATCTTAATCTAATCTGATACTCTTGCTACTCAGATACAAAGATTACAGAATACTAATATTTGGTGATACCAATTTAGACATTAGGTTTAAGAATAAAATGTTGATCACTTGCTAAATACATTAAGATCCCTTAACCTCAGTTGCGTAAGTGACAAACCCACAAGACAGAAAGCATGTCTAGATAACATAGTGTTCAGCATTCATCCAAACAAAACAGAATTCGACACAGTCAAGCTAGGCATTTAATGAATCAAGGCTAAACAAGTTGATAGGTAAATTGAATTTAATAAAATGGGATAACATAACAACCACTGCAAGTGGAAATTAATCTACCAACAAATTTTTAGAACTGAAAATTTTGAAGCATGTTATCCTAAACGCTGTAAGAAAATATCCAAGCAAAATCATTACACCAAAGCACAAAATTTAAAAAGCCGGAACACGAAAATCTAAAACGCCTGTACACCGCACATCTAAGTAGAATAAGAATCATAATGCTGCTCTATCATGGTAGGTCTAAGCCCAATAATCCTGACAAGGAAATGCATACGAAAAGGAGAAAAAAAATTTAGAGGTCTGAAATAAAGACAGCTAGGTGCAAAGGTGCAAATGATACATATATACTGAACCCTGGAATAAATGCAAAGCTGCATGTGAAATTATTAAAACACAAATAAACTTTGATGACGAAGTATACCCGACACCAATTCCACCTGATATTCTAAACGAACATTTTCTCAGTTTTCAATCAGATAACGGGATAATGGAGGATGTGAGTAAGGCAGACGCACTGCTGCCAGAATTGAACAGTAAGCAGACAGACAGCTTTCACTGGACTCGTGTAACTGAGAAGCAGATGGTAAATGACTCAATAGCTAAGCTCAGTAATGCTAGAGCAGGGGATTACAAGTTCTCTCAAAATGCGTTATTAAATATATCAGAGATCAAATTGTAATGCAACTGACCAAAATAATCAACAAAATTTTAGATGAAGGTAATTATCGAGAATGTTTAAAAATATCTGTAGTTAAACCAGTACATAAGAAAGGAGATATACCACTCTACCACTACAGAGTGAGATAGAATGCTCTATCCCTAATGCAGTCTTACTTGGACAATAGAAAACAGGCAGTTAAGATAAATAATCAAATCTCAGAATGTCTCCCAGCTGTACCTCAAGGATCTGCCCTGGGACCTTTCCTTTTCATTATTTACATAAATGATGTACCTGCAGTTGTACCATGTGATGCAGTGCTATAAACTGATGACACAACACTCATCCGTTTGATAACAACCTTGAAAATGTGCAACACAGCATGACAGTGGCAATGGAGAGATGAACTACTTGGTTTGAGGCAAATGTACTGCAGAAGAATGATAATGAAACTGAAGTTATTGTATTCAGTCTGGATGCTCCCAGTCATGATAACAAAACAGTAAAATTATTACGATTTCATATAGATCAAAAGCTCAGCTGGGATATCCACACAGAGAAGTTATGTGGCAAATTAGCACGTGCCATCTGTCTGCCGTACAAGCTGAGGAGCAGCATCAGTAAGAAACTTCTGTTATATACATGTGTTGGTTCCTTCCATTCCCACCTGCGTTACGGAACACTATTATTGGGAAATTCCATACGCTCAAAATTAGTGTTTAAATGGCAAAAGAAAGCCATAAGGTTCATAGCAGAACTTCGCCCATATGAATCATGTCGAGATTAAGTATAATGACAGTGCGTGCCCTGTATATTTACAATGCCTTGTCTTCGTTAAAGAGAATCTGAGTAAATTTGACTTAAGGAGGACAGTTGATGACCATAACAAAAGAAGTGGACATACAATTAATATGCCATATGCTAGGCTTGCAACGACACATAACAGTTACAAATATCTTTGTCCTGTCTACTTCAACTAATTACCTGAAAATACCTACACAGTGCCAGTAAATAAATTTAAAACTACGAGGATTGTCCAGAAAGTAAGTTCCGATCGGTCTCGGAATGGAAACCACAGTGAAAACCACAAACGTTTTATTAACAACAGTTAGGTACTTCTCTACATAGTCGCTGCTCCAACTTCGAGTTTTATCCTGGTGTTGTATCAATTTTCCAATATCAGCCGCCTGTGCATTCGGCCAGTTATCTGCAGTGGTTTGCAGCTCGTTGCCTGTCTAAAAATTTTGTCTTCATAGCCAGCGGTTCTTGTGAGCAGGGATGAGACTCAGGGGGAGCCAATTACGAACTGTATTGTGGGTGATGAAACATTTCTCATCGGAAACGCTGCACAAGCATCTTTATTGCCCCTGCAGTGTGCGGCCGAGAATTGGCTTGAAGAAGGAACTGCTCGGCAGTTGTGTTATGTGGGCTGCATGACACAGGCGAAATCTCTAACCAGGCCCTCATACTCGGCGGGAGACGCTGTTCCCTACGCATCTTTACGTGCTCACTGTTATTAACTCAGAACTGAAAAGAGCGACGCGACACGATCGACGGGCATACTAGAGACACTGCCCAACACATGTGTGAAAGTTTTACTGGATTTTCCCAGTGATTTCCATTTCGCGACCGATCGGAACTTACTTTTTGGACAACCCTATTAGTCTTTCGAGGTGGATGAAAAGTAAAGTAATTTACTCTGCTCAAGAGTTCCTTGAGTATGTGACAAATGACCCATTTGCCCTATGAGAATGAACTGTGCAACTATTTTATTACTGTTTCACGTACTTATTGTAGTTGATTTATCTTGTAATTGATCTGTTAGGAAATTTTTTGTTGTTATTGACACTTGCATAAAAATGTATTGTATCCATCTTGGATTATTATGTTGCAGTTAATGACATTTGTCCAAGTTTATATTATTATTATTGCTATTGTTTTTGAATTAACAGTGGCTACACCAATTGCATGTATATACGCTCAAAGGCCGGCCCGTGTGGCCGAGCGGTTCTAGGCGCTTCAGTCCGGAACCGCGCGACCGCTACGGTCACAGGTTCGAATCCTGCCTCGGGCATGGATGTATGTGATGTCCTTAGGTTAGTTAGGTTTAAGTAGTTCTAAGTTCTAGGGGACTGATGATTTCAGATGTTAAGTCCCATAGTGCTCAGAGCCATTTGAACCATTTTGAACGCTCAAAGGTGGAATAAAACATTTGTATTTCTACAGTGCTGATGTGGGCGCATCAGTGACGAGAAGCGTGCTCCGGTGTATTATACCTCTAGAACCCAAGAGCAGACATCTGTGGCCCTATAAGAACAATCTAATGTCAACCTTAATAATGAGAGGGCATATTTTCAGGTCAAACAAGTCGAGCACTTGGTGCGATGCTGCCCGATGTCACAAGAAAAGTATGGACAGAGTTGACGCCGTTCGGACACAAGCCGTTGTATGAGTCTGCGAGGATTAATAACACGTCGCGGTGAGATCGTGTACGCTACCGTGAACCATGAATTCGGCTCCGCACTGATAGATTTTGGTTGTAATGTATGTCTCGTGAATTGACAATGGGACAGCTAGGTTACCTGGGTGGGAAGGGTAAGATTGTATTTTGGGATTTGGGGGCTTTGTCGACATAATGAATTTACCGTCTTGAAGAACTGAGCACTGATGTACTCCTACCGTGCAAGTTCCTTGAGCACATTAGGGCGTATTAAATTACGTTCAAATTTAGCACAGGGGAGAAGTCTTTTTTGTGCAGGCACCGACGGAAATTGGGTCTGTTCTGCAGAGACAGAACGTTCCCGTTCGATGTATCCCACTGTAAAGAACAGGAACGTGCCTTGTTGAAGGTCTCAGGTGATATCCAGAAGTGCTCACCTCCAGAAGGTGGGTTGCCGACAAAATACAGCCTAAGATCTTGCTGACACACCAGGTTCCAGTTCGGCAGTCACCCTACCGCTTGTCGACACCGAAGATAATAATAAGATAAAATGATGATCAACTTTTGGCTGTAGGTGTAATTCGACCATCGATCTCGCTCTAAACATCACCGACCTTTCTTGTTCCCAAACCCAATGGGAAAGGGTGCTGGTCAATTGTGCATTATAGGGCGCTGAATCAAAACGTAATACAGGAATCTGTACCACTGCCTTACCTTCATAACAGTCTTCCTTGGTTTACGGGTACTCAGTATTTTGATGTTTTTGACCTGAATAAGACATACCACCAGGCGCTGCTCGCAAAGGAGTCCAAGCCTCTTACTGATTTCTGCACGGATTGGGACCTGTTTGAATATAAGAGTTCCGTTAGGGTTGGCAGCAATAGCAGCCATATTGTCACCTTTACTGGGTTCTGTACTGGCTACTTAAAATTTAAGTATCTCTACAACTACCAAGGTGATACGGTTATTTACAGCAAAACCTTCAGTGAGCAGCTGGATCATATTGGTTAAGTCCTTCACTGTATCTGGGAAGCCGGGCTGACTGTAAAACCTCCTCCAGTCTACCTGGCCCGAAAAGAGCTATTGTTACTCTGCCATATTGTGCCCATAGCTGTTCATCTATGCCCCATTCCTAAGGATAAAAAGGATATGCATAGGTTTGTATGGATGGCAACTTTTTTTCCGAAAATTCAGTCTCAACTTTGCACAGATGGCTGCCTTCTTAAGCAACTGCAAAGAAAAGAAAAAGAATGGCTGAGCCTTTTCAGATGGCTGATTCTCAGGAAGCTCTCTTCAGTCCAATGAAGGCGGCATTGTCTAGCACACCAATCCTAACTGGACCATATTCCGATGGAGAGTTATCTTCAAGACAGGCAGTTCCCATTCTGGTATTGCAGTCGTCCTCGTCAAAGAGAAGGAAGGAGGGAGAAAGGCTATCGGTTATGCCTCCAGCTCTTTATCCATGGCGGATAGCAGAACTCTGTATATGAACTAGAAGCGCTAGCTGTTTTGTTTCGATTAAACTTATTCATGTTTTACCTTGAACATAAACATGCCGCTTAGAAACCGACAAGGCCATAACGATGGTGCCAGCTAGGCCGCGGAAGACAGGAAGGATAGCTAGATAGGCTGTGCGGATATTCGCCCTACAATATAACGTTCATTATGCAAGGAGTATTGATAAAAGCGTTTCTGACGCCCTGAGCCGTTTGTTCCAACATGAATCTGAGGCAGCAGATTTTCCGCAAAGTGAAGAACGGGTGACCTGAGTGGGGACAATCCTCGGGGAGATTCTGGTGCTGCTCAGAGGGCTAGCCAAAAAAGGGATGCTGATCGTCGATTACCCAAAACGAAACAGCAGTTAAAATGAGGGAGGAAGGGGGGAGGTGTCAGGGTATTCGATTAAAAAGGGATTGGTTTGCTTCCGTAACCACTATGACGGAAAGGATAAGATCTACCTGCCCTAGGAATGCATCCCTCCAATACTCAAGCACTTTCATCTTCCTGGTATGGAGGGCCGTTGGGATTGTATGAGATCACTATGAGGATTAAGGAGTACCTTACCTGGCCCATCGAGCCGGCCGGAATGGCCGTGCGGTTCTAGGCGCTACGGTCTGGAACCGAGCGACCTGCTACGGTCGCAGATTCGAATCCTACCTCGGGCATGGATGTGTGTGATGTCCTTAGGTTAGTTAGGTTTAATTAGTTTTAAGTTCTAGGCGACTGATGACCTCAGAAGTTAAGTCGCATAGCGCTCAGAGCATTTCAACCACTTTTTGGCCCATCGAGCGAGGTGGCACAGTGGTTAGCACACTGGACTCCCATTCGGGAGGACGTCAGTTCAATCCCGCGTCCGGCCATCCTGATTTAGGTTTTCCGTGATTTCCCTCAAATCGCTCCAGGGAAATGCCGGGATGGTTCCTTTGAAAGGGAACGGCCGACTTCCTTCCCCGTCCTTCCCTAATCCGATGAGACCAATGACCTCGCCGTTTGGTCTCTTCCCCCGAAACAACCCCAACAACCTGGCCCATGTTAGATGGCGGTGTCTTAAATTACTGGGTCATTGTGAGGAATGCTTGAGAGCGAAATACAATCCCAACACCCAGGTGGGCAAGCTTAGCTCTGATATGGTGGAGCAGCTTAGGGAAAAAGTGTCCTTAGATTACCTGGGTTCCCTACCCCATGCTTAACAAGGTAATATGTATCTGTTGGTCACGGTGGCTCCTTCTCCCATCTTGTTCGCCAATCTGGGTGGGGAAGCTTAGCTGTGATAGGGTGGAGCTGCCTATGGACGGAGTTTTCAGTAACGACCTCGGACCTTACCCAATACTAAACAGGATAATAGGTATGTGCTGATTATGGTAGCGCCTTATCCCACATTGTTTGGCTACTGCCGACTATGGCAGGTACTACGAGTATAACCAATAAGCATCTTACGTAATGCATGAATTTACTGTTCCATCGGTTCTTGGTAGAATATTTTACACTTTATGAATGAAAACACTCACTACACTGGTCTAATATTCGACAATATTTATTATTCACTCCACAAAACGGTTTTCGGCTATCACGCCACATCGGGGCAAACATAAGTACGGGGTGATGTAAAATTTTGTTGGTTCAAAGATTTTTAGACGAAGTATGTGACACATTACTTGTTGTTGTCTTCAGTCCTAGGACTGGTTTGATGCAGCTCTCCATGCAACTCTATCCTGTTCAAGCTTCTTCATCTCCCAGTACCTACTGCAGCCTACATCCCTCTGAATCTGCTTAGTGTATTCATCTCTTGGTCTCCCTCTACGATTTTTACCCTCCACGCTGTCCTCCAGTACTAAATTGGTGATCCCTTGATGCCTCAGAACATGTCCTACCAACCGATCCCTTCTTCTAGTCAAGCTGTGCCACAAACTCCTCTTCTCCCCAATTCTATTCAATACCTCCTCATTAGTTATGTGATCTACCCATCTAATCTTCAGCATTCTTCTGTAGCACCAGATTTCGAAAGCTTCTATTCTCTTCTTGTCTTTACTTAGTGAACTATATACAAATTACAACATTTGTTCATAGAGGAAAATCAACTGAACAATGAACTTTGGGTACATGCTCCAAAGGTATGGCTGAACAAAGTGATCTTGTATTTAATGGATCTTAAATTACAAATAGATAAAGTATGCTAGTGAGATTTAGCAGGTAAGTGAAACAGCAGCGATTATGCAAAGTAAATTTTTTTAACACAAAAAGAGAACTTATAGTAACTAAAATAAAGGAAAATGACACATGTGAGTAAGAGGGGTAATTTACATCATGGTCTAGATGGGATTAAGAGTAATATTGCAGTTAGAAGTGGCTAGCAAGGTAACTGTGTCTGGTCATTCAGTAGTAAGCTATTGCTGATGGACATATGTTTATTAAGTTCAATTACTTCAAAGTAGGTTATCGTCCTTCTTTTATGGATGTGATGTAACATATCATGTTTCAGCTTGTAACAGTGGTCTTCTTTAAGCAGATGGTCTGAAAAAGTAGTGTCTCCTTTTCTATGTGTCCAGCTTCTGTGGTGTTCCTTCAAGCGGGTGCGTATTGCCCTGCCAGATCGACCTATATATAATTTGCCACAATTACAAATGGTTTTTTATATTTCTCTCGTTTACAAAGCTGGAGTGCTATCCTTATCATTGGGAAAAAGGTGTTCATCAGTGCTGTGAACACAAAATTAGGTTTTTACGTACCTGGATTTAAGCTTTCAGCCTTCATCCAGTGAGACGTTTCCTAAGTAAGGAATTGTGTATCATTTGTTGTGTTCTTGGATATGTGTGGATAAAATGTAAAAAAGAGAGTACACCTGTAGTTTCTGCTTTTTGTGCATTATGGAGTCCACCAAGTCCACCAAGGTCGGAGCGCAGCCATTTTTGATGCTGATTGATTGACTGCATCTAACTACACTTGGAAGTAGTCTTTACTCATGGGGATGGATATTACACGATGTATCATGGACTAAAAAACATGTGATCCGTGGTTTATGTGGCCAGAATGGTACCGCAGCGTGTTCGATCAGAAAGCTGCCCGCTCTCTGTAATTAAAAACTGAGTGACTGGATCAACTATGAACTTCGACGGGTGTCACGTGACGTCCGTCACGACCGAATCCAACGGAAAAAGGAAAGAAGCTGGGTAGAGTGTTTGATTAGTAATTAAAATATCCTCAGTCCAGAGTTCGAACGCCGCCACCGCTTAAAATTTTGACTAAAAATGATCACCATGGCGGCTGATGATTTCCAGCATGTAACCACCAACGCAACTAACGATAACCCTCCTTTGCAGAGTGCGTGTACCACACTCTTAACTCGGCCTCGGTCGTTTACCGCGGGAAGTCACAGACGAAGTGTGGCGAGTTTACTGGGTGGCTTAATTTTGCCTTTAGGGTGGTTCTGTGTGAAACTCAGAGGACCCCTTTGTGTTCCTTTCTCTTTTAATTCACCACTTCCCAAGCTGTTGTCGATTAATGACCTTCTTCCCGAAGATAACTGTCCGAAGTTCATTATTAAGAGTTGTGAATCTCCAAGAAATAAGAAGAGGCTTGCACATCCGAGAGAGGTGTTTTGGTGTAACTAAGGTAGACGTGTGACATCACTATGGCTGGGTGACAGAGTCCATCTTAAGAACTTCTTGACATAAAGCAAAATGGGACAAAAGGTCAGGTCACATATTACATGTTGCCATGGTTTGTGGGACCGTAGGACGTGGCATAGATTACTTCTCTAGTAAGCTTCCTGATCGAGAATGTCTACACCATTAAACTAGACAGGGTTCATGTCAGTCAGTTTAAAGTCGCCACCAAGAACCAAGATGCTCCGGAATCCTCTAGTACTATGCCACTCCCGTCGCCGCAGCTTCCACTTGAAAATGGGGGGGGGGGGGGGGGGGGCAGGGAGAGGATTGTGCCGTTGTGGACGAGCAACGCCTGGCGACAAGAGTGCGCACATAAGTGGCTACTGACATACAGCCGTGCTCGGCAGGCTAGGGGGCCTGAGACTTGCTGGTATCTGTGGCTAGTTGGAGATCCGTGTTTACCGAGAACGGGTGAGCGCTGTGTTGGGCCGAACACGGATGGAAGGTGGCGGCGCGTCCTGTGGAGTGTTACTGGCGACATCACGCCCGTTGGAACTTTGCTGTCAGCTGTTAGGCTGCAGAAGGAGGAGGGCTTGCTTGGGAAACGGATGCGTATCCTTTGCAAATTATATGATGAGGTCTTTTTGTAATGATCCGTAGTTTCGATCTTAAATTTCAGATATGTCTGTCACCAGAATGCCTCAGACGCTACCAACACGAGGCGTTTCTCTATCTGTTGTTGGCAATTATCGGACAAGACGATCTGTACAGGATCAAACAAATCCTGATCCAGGCAAGTGAGTCAGCCAGTACCTATATAGTAAGTGAAATATCCAAATCCCTTGTTACTATAATGTTGCCCATGATCTGCCCTAAGTGTTCTAGCATGATAAACCTAAGAGTCGTGGTTCCTGAAAACAACCGACTACAATGAGTGACCCCTTTGACGTTTACCATTACACATACTTTTTTCACATTTGAAGGCATTAAAAAGCTCGCTGCTCTTCATCGAGTATTCTACGACTGAATATAAGCAACTACCACTGACTCGACTCTTTGCTTGCAATGTAATCTCCTCGACATTTAAGATTTACCTCACAATAACTTTAAGTATCATTCAGATTTTAGTTCCTTTACTTACTTGGACGAATTACTTCTTGTCTATTAATCCCCTGATAAGTGAAATAGACAACCCATCAATCCTGTAAAGCTCTATCTCTCTTCCAATAATAAGAAATGCATGTGTAATACCCGAGTTGCGGATTTAATTAATTGGTTCCCTCGTTGAAACAAACAGAGAATCATACAATTCTCCACTCGATACGACGGATCAAACAATACTTGGTATGAACCATTCTAGAATTGTGGGCACTGGATTAAACAGTCCAGTGGCGCCAAGACAAAGGATAGGGTAGAGTTGCGGAAACTACGAGTTACTTCAGGAGTAAAGCTAGTGGCATATATGAATTCAAGCCACCCTTTAAACGGAGCAAGAACACTTTCTGAACCAAAGTAACCGACGGCTCTGCAACAGTTGCGGATAACCAACATGACACGTGACTTCTTACTTTGTCAGCGATGAAATATATGTATGACTGTGTCAGGTATTTCTTTGTAAGCTGGGCTGGTGTTGAATTGGAAGCTCATTCTCTTGATGTTCACTGTACGGTAATGTTGCATATCAAGTTCATGACACGTGCTAAGGCATGCAGTGTGACTGATTACAATAGGGTAATAATGAAACACTTTAAAATAGACAGGGCTATAGAACCAAAATTGCAATAGTGACAGAACAAAATAAAAGAACACTCAAGTAGTGCAAATGTTATCATTTAGGCAAATAAGGATTATGCTATGGTTCTGTTTATATTCATGTGTTTTTTTAATGTACATGTCTGTCCTTTTCGTAAGTAATTTCGTGTTTCATTGTGGACAAGTCTGTACAGTTAACGGACCTGTGTGCATCCGGATGAACGAACAAGAACCAGATCTTCGAGAGTGAGATAGAGAAACAAAGAAACTCTGGCAAGTCAATCTACGGTATTTTGAGGTCACATGAAGTTGGTGACCTTAGTATTCAACCTATGAGTTATGAACAATGTTAATTAGAATAGCTTTTTTTATTAGTGGAGCCTGTGAATGGAGTCTTAAGGAAAGAGTACGAGGTTGAGAGGAAGAGCCACATTCCAAATACACTGAAGAGCCAAAGAAACTGGTACACCTGCCTGATATCGTGTAGAGTCACTACGAGCACGCAAAAGTGCAGCAACACGACTCGACTAATGTGTGAAATAGTGCTGGAGGCAACTGACACCATGAATCCTGCAGGGCTGTTCATTAAATCCGTAAGAGTACGAGAAGGTGGAGATCTCTTCTGAACAGCACGTTGCAAGGCATCCCAGATATGCTCAATAAGGCTCATGTCTGAGAAGTCTGGTGGGCAGCGGAAGTGTTTGAACACAGAAAAGTGTTCCTGGAGCCACTCTGTAGCAACTCTGGACGTCTGGCGTGCAGCACTGTCCTGCTAGAATTTCCCAAGATCGTCGGAATCCACAATGGACATGAGTACAGGCAGGTGGTCAGACAAGACGCTTACGTACGTGTTACATGTCAGAGTCTATTTAGACGTATCAGGCGTCCCATATCACTCTAGCTGCACACGCCCCACACCATAACAGAGCCTCCACCAGCTTGAACAGTCCCCTGCTGACATGCAGGGTCCATGGAGGCATACAAGTTCACGTCCATCCGCTCGCTACAATTTGAAACGAGACTCGTCCGACCAGGCAACATGTTTCCACTCATCAACAGTCCATTGTAGGTGTTGATGGGCCTAGGCGAGGCGTAAAGCTTTGTGTCGTGCAGCCATGAAGGCTACAAGAGTGGGAATTCGGCTCCGAAAGCCCATATCGATGATGTTTCGTTGAGTAGTTCGCAAGCTGACACTTGTTGATGGCCCAGCATTGAAATGTGCAGCAATTTGGGGAAGGGTTGCACTTCTGTATTTCTGCCACGTTGAACGATTCTCTTCAGTTGTCGTTGGTCCCGTTCTTGCAGGATCTTTTTCCGGCCGCAGCGATGTCGGAGATTTGATGTTTTAACGGAATCCTGATATTCACGGTACACTCGTGAAATGGTCGTACGGGAAAATCTCCGCTTCATTGCTACCTCAGAAATGCTGTGTCCCATCGCTCGTGCGCCGACTGTAACACCACGTTCGAACTCACTTAAATTTTGATAACCTGTCATTCTAGCAGCAGTAACCGATCTAACAACTGCGCCAGACACTTGTTGTCTTATATAGGCGTTGCCGACCGCAGCACCGCATTCTGTCTGTTTATATATCTCTGTATGTGAATTAGCATGCCTATACCACTTTCTTTGCTGCTACGTCGTAGAATAAATGTTGTTCTCAGGTACATCTCTTTTCTAAATACGCAAAATGCAGCAGTCACCTGCATTAACCACACGCATCATTACAGCTGCGTCCAAACAAATATGTAGGTGACGAAGCTCAGTGTCCTCCTCGTACTTGGTCTTGGACAGCTGCTGCGAATAAACAGGTCCGTCGGCTGGGGCCGCATTTGCGTGGCCTCGCAGCTAACCGTAAAACACGTTACTGCCACTGCTCTCCGTGGTATTTATGTTTTGAAGCCGCCTGCCTTGGCAGTGGCTGCTGCGGTTGAGGAGGGAGGTGAGGGGGGGGGGGGGGAGGTAGAGAGGGAGTCAGCGTGGTCGCCTGTATCGTTTGCCTTTATCGCGCACAGTAAATTGAAAGCTGAGTGTCACAGCGAAAGTGCGGCCTCTTGCCGTGCAGACGGAGCTTGGAACTGTTGTTCCCGGTTTGCTGCATAGCGCAAGCGTAAGGTGTTCATCCAGACTGCTGATAAACCAAAACTTCAACGCCAACTTTCAGAGGTTGCCGACGGATGTCTTCTGAGTATTTTGATACAACGCACCCAAGGTCTAGGGCGGCTCAATACAGAGTAATTATATAATTATGATTTATTTGGTTTGTTACCACTGTCACCTTTCATTCTGCGAAAAAACCTTCACAACACTGAAGAAACCTGTAATATACAATACCCGAACGTGGAACACACAACAAAGAGTAATGCAACAAACTTCAGAGAAATGCAGAATTTCAAATGTTGAAGTGACAAGCTGGTTACGCTTTGCTTCAGCTTGATAATGGTCTGCTGATCGAAACCGGCAGCACTGAGCATAAAAATAAACAGCTGACGGTCATCTACAATGAAGTTTCATAACAGGTGCAAAATTACTGCTGTGTGGATACCGTCGGAGCAGGAAGAGCTCCACATAGCGTCGATGTGACGGTCTTCCACAACATACAGTGAACCCAGTCATGAGGTGCGCGTCGTCAACCCTCCATCAGTAAACCTATCCCTAGTACCTGCTGTGGATCACTGTTAAGCTGTCTACTGTAACACTGTCGGAAAAGAAAACCCTGGACATAAACGTGCTGTACTAAATGAAAACTTAAGGACATAGAGTTAAAGAGGGAATCACTGTTGTCAACAAATACCACTGTGAGTGAATGGTAGCAAGATACACAGCGCATACCGTCGATATTTGCAATTTTATCCACTATTTTCAGTGCAGTTCAGATACAAAACTAACTGGGGCAAGAAACCAAACAAGATTTAGTAGAACTATTACAAACTCACTTAGACTTTTGGTCGACAGATCAAAGTATTCAGAAAGGTATCCGTGGACAATCTTCGACAGTTTGTAAAATTTAAACTTTCACGGCCCCAAATGTCACAATTAATAAAATGTTCCAAGCTGTTACGCCGTGGTCGAATGGACTACACATTTGAACCGAACGTTTCGTCGCGTTTAAGCCGAACGTTTCGACCCCATCTGCGGAACATGCTTTGCAGCCAGCAGAACACCACATTCTTTTTGATAGTTTTCAAATATTGGCAGCCACAACCGGACACCCTGAAAGGCTATGCAAGGAGCAACACCTCAGGAATTTCAATCAGGCCGAGGAGGGTGTGAAACTGAATGACAATGGGACCCCGGTAATGAGGAAGATGTGTACCAGTCTTCCACCAATGGATGATAGCAACAGAGGACGACGGCTATCGGCAACAGCCAATTACGCTCGGGAGTTCAAAATATGTGACACACGCCACTGTACGGAAGCACTCGTAAACAGAATTTTGCTGCAATCGGTAGAGCGCCAGGATGTGAATCAGACACTCAAAGAAACTAGGATTCCCCTTCAAAATATCCTCCGCAGATGAGGACCAAACGTTGCGTGTAAATGTGAAATCCATTCGACCACGGCATAATAGCCTGTAGTATTGAATTTTCTTTGACAGTTTGTCGATGGATTTCCGGTCCACCCTTTATTCATACATGCTATCCGTTTAATACACCGACGATCTACCTTTGGAAGGTACGTGGCACACATACTTTAAACTAACTTGTGTATTTACAAGAATCCGCGAGGACAGAGACGAAAACAGTTTATAGACGGTACCCCGAAAAACAAGGTAAATATTCCCAGAGATGATATTAATGTCACACGATGTAAAGATGTTTGTATAAACGGCTCATTTACAATGGTTCCCGTGATTAACGCATTTTTCAAGTCGTTATTTTCTTAAGTGGTTTGATGTTCCATTTTCCTACGTTCTACTAAACTTCTCATGTCTGCATAGCTGTTACATCCAGTATAACCTGTAATACGTTTTGCGTATCCTGATCTTGGTTTGCCTCTTCAGTTTTTCCCGTCTACTGGTAGAAGCGGACCTCGGGGAAGATCAGTTTGGATTCCGTAGAAATGTTGGAACACGTGAGGCAATACTAACCTTACGACTTATCTTAGAAGAAAGAGTAAGAAAAGGCAAACCTACGTTTTTAGCATTTGTAGACTTAGAGAAAGCTTTTGACAACGTTAACTGGAATACTCTCTTTCAAATTCTGAAGATGGCAGGTTTAAAATACAGGAAGCGAGAGGCTATTTACAATTTGTACAGAAACCAGATGGCAGTTATAAGAGTCGAGGGGCATGAAAGGGAAGCAGTGGTTGGGAAAGGAGTGAGACAGGGTTGTAGCCTCTCCCCGATGTTATTCAATCTGTATATTGAGCAAGCAGTAAAGGAAACAAAAGAAAATTTCGGAGTAGGTATTAAAATCCATGGAGAAGAAATAAAAACTTTGAGGTTCGCCGATGACATTGTAATTCTGTCAGAGACAGCAAAGGACTTGGAAGAGCAGTTGAACGGAATGGACAGTGTCTTGAAAGGAGGATATAAGATGAACATCAACAAAAGCAAAACGAGGATAATGGAATGTAGTCTAATTAAATCGGGTGATGCTGAGGGGATTAGATTAGGAAATGAGACACTTAAAGTAGTAAAGGAATTTTGCTATTTAGGGAGTAAAATAACTGATGATGGTCGAAGTAGAGAGGATATAAAATGTAGACTGGCAATGACAAGGAAGTCGTTTCTGAAGAAGAGAAATTTGTTAACATCCAGTATAGATTTAAGCGTCAGGAAGTCGTTTCTGAAAGTATTTGTATGGAGTGTAGCGATGTATGGAAGTGAAACATGGACGATAACCAGTTTGGACAAGAAGAGAATAGAAGCTTTCGAAATGTGGTGCTACAGAAGAATGCTGAAGATAAGGTGGGTAGATCACGTAACTAATGAGGAGGTATTGAATAGGATTGGGGAGAAGAGAAGTTTGTGGCACAACTTGACTAGAAGAAGGGATCGGTTGGTAGGACATGTTTTGATGCATCAAGGGATCACAAATTTAGCATTGGAGGGCAGTGTGGAGGGTAAAAATCGTAGAGGGAGACCAAGAGATCAATACACTAAGCAGATTCAGGAGGATGTAGGTTGCAGTAGGTACTGGGAGATGAAGAAGCTTGCACAGGATAGAGTAGCATGGAGAGCTGCATCAAACCAGTCTCAGGACTGAAGACCACAACAACAACAACAACTCTTCCTTTCAGCAGAAGGTTAACTGTATGCATATGCCGAGGTAGTTGTCCCACTAACCTGTCGCCCGCATCTCGTGGTCGTGTGGTAGCGTTCTCGCTTCCCACGCCCGGGTTCCCGGGTTCGATTCCCGGCGGGGTCAGGGATTTTCTCTTCCTCGTGATGGCTGGGTGTTGTGTGCTGTCCTTAGGTTAGTTAGGTTTAAGTAGTTCTAAGTTCTAGGGGACTGATGACCGTAGATGTTAAGTCCCATAGTGCTCAGAGCCCCACTAACCTGTCACTTGTTCTAGTAATTATTTTCTTTGAGCCTCTGTCTACATCTTTTCTTCTTAGTAATTGTTAATTTCGTACTTAGCTTGCCCACATAATTTTTGATATGGTTCGATAGCACCATACATCAAATGCTTCAAGCCATTTCTTCTCTTTATTTCTGATGGTCCACTTTTCACTTCCATAGAATACTGTGCTTCAGAGATAAAGTTTCAGGAACTTCTTCCTCAATTTCATATCAATATCTCTCTTGAGGAAAACTTCCCCTGGCTTTGCTTTAGCACAATGGCCTCGCATTCGGGAAGATGACGTTTCAAATCCACGTCTGGCTATCTAGATTTACGTTTTCTTTGGTCTCCATAAACTGCTCCAGGCAAATGACAAAATGGTTCCTTCCAAAGCGCGCGACTGATTGTGTTCCTCATGCTTGAAACAACAAGAACAAATGATAGATTTAAAAGGTATTAAAGATCACTTTCTTCTCTAGTGTTTTAGGTAGGACATCACTATTTTTCTCAAATTGTCATGGATTATTTACGACGAGTTATATGTAGTGTGATGGTGCAGTTAAAATAGTTAACTCCTTGAAGAGCTTCATACATGACGATTGTGGGTGAACGCCATATATTATTATTCTTACTGTGCGCTTTTGTGGACTCTGTACTTTCTGTCTGAACGGTTAGTGATTATTCCATAAGACGCTATGAGTGAAAATATTGCAAAATGTATCAGGAGATTGATTGGATTATTCCTAACACTAGCAAGTACACGCAGAGCAAAAGTAGCTGAACTGTATGAGAACTCACTATTTTGGTTCTTTCAATTCAAGTTTTCGTCAGTATGGACACCTAAATATGTGAACCACTCAACCAAATTTTTTGACTCCTGTTCATGTACTACATCACTGTTACACACTTTTAGTTGTAAATCACTGAATATAGTGTGTTGTTCTCAAAGTTAAGGGACATCCATTTATCAGAGAGCTACTTACAAACTCTTTGAAAAACACCATTAACATCTCTTCTGTTACTTTCTCTGTAGTGGGATTTATCACAACACTAGTATTGGCTACAAAAAGTACCAATTCTGCTTGTTGAATGTTAAATGGAGGATTGATCACATAAATAAGGAACAGAAGTTGACCAAAATTGAGCCTTGTGGGACTCCGTTTGTAATTTCTTCCCAGTTATTAAAATTTTCTAATTTTGCATCACAGTTTGCATTATTCACCACAATGTTTAGCATTCTACTTATTAAGTGTGATTCATACCATTTGAAAAATGACGATGTCTATAATTCCTGGTATTTAACTTCTTCATCCCTGTGGTTATATGATGTTCAGAGAAGCAAAGAACATCTATCACTTCGGAATTTTCCACAGTTTCCTGGCGTACAAGAAGCTCGTCTTGTTTGTTCCGCTGACAGAAAGCAGATTTACTTTTCTGGAAAGTATTACATATTATATTATAGTTCTGTTTTAATGTTATATAACTTGATTCTAACGTAAAAAATGCGCCCCCCTGTCTCCAGTCATCACAGCGAGTTAGTCTTACGTCCTGTGGCCAACCTTAAATTTCCTTTGAGATGCTCAGCTAATCTGTGCTTTCCTCTCCTATTCGATGCAGCCCATGATTTTTGTATCCCCATCTCCCCATTGCAGGAACAGGTCCAGCAAAGAAATCATACTTTGTATCATTCGAAAGCAACCCACTCAGCTCTTTGTTTACACGGCTGACAGGTGTATCGTTCAAGGCCTAGTTATGTCGCTGCAAAACCTCCACAAACCGTACATGCGCTCGTGCTATTTCCTTCAGGTCACTTTCAACACTATACTCTAGGCTGTTAGACAGGCTATTTCCGCTCCTCCTACTATACGCAGATGATGCTCTTCATTTAAATCTCTGGACAAAGCTTATATGTTCTCTCTCACCTCGCTATTCTCGGCACTCAGTATCACAGTGCTTGTGACCTGGTATTCTACACCTAGCTTATCGTGTTGCATTTAGCCCACACTCTTCTAGTTATTGCTACCAAGCAGCAGGACTCTTTTTCTTCCTGCGTACTTGATTTTACAACTGACCTAGACTAACTTTGGCTAGGGGTCAGCTGTACTCCACTCCAATTTCTCAAAAAGTGATTTAATCTCTTCTCCTGTTTCAGGTAACAAGTTAAACCGATTCCTAACCGAAGTCTGATATGTGGTTTCTGGGGATTCTTCCCTTTTCGCCTTTTTCCCAGCTCCCAATGTCTCTTTCCCTCTTCAATGTATCTAATTCAATATACACCAGTTATAATTCTGCCTGATCCACGTTCCACTTTTCTCAAATATGTAATCTATAATTCCATGGAAGAACCTCATCTGATACTGTACTGGTTTCCTCACCACAATCACCCCAGTGAAATACCAGCCCACAGTCCTGATAAGTTTCTCCTTTACTACCCAAGCAACGGTAACAATTTTATCGTAACCTAAGATTTACCCACTCGCTTAAACTGTATTGAAGTAAAAAATGGTAAAAATTTATGTTTCGGTGAGCTGCGCAGCTAATTTACCGGCGGCAGGCGGACCTAAAGTAAGAGAATATATCCTGATGAACCAAAACATTGTTGAATAATATCTTGTTCCTCCGTCTTTGGAACGAAATACATCTCTGATTATGCATATCAGGGATCCGACAGTTTGTTGATATGTTTGTGGAGGTCTATATACTGGCGATGTATTTCGCGTAAATAACAGGCTGCTGATTTGCGCACTGGGTGGTGATACCAGCGACCAAGACGAGTCCATAGGATTTAAGTCAAGAAAATTTAGTCGACAAGACATCAACGAGAGTACACCACAATGCTCCTCAAACCACTGTTGCACGATTGTGGCTCCGAGACACGTATAGTTATACTGCTGAAAGACGACGTAGCCGTCGGGAAAGACATGAAGCATGAATGGACGCCCGTGGTTCGCAGCCGTCAGCGTGTCTTCGATAACTCCCATAGCATATTACTGCTGCCACCAGTCTGCTTCCACTGAGCGCGGCACGTTTCGAGCAGCTGTACACCTCGATGACGGCTATTGTGGAGACGATCATTGACCTAGCGTAGAAAAATATGCTTCACCCGAAGAGCTGACACGTTTCCATTGATCGACGGTCAATGATGATGATGATGATGATGTTTGGTTTATGGGGAGCTCAACTGCGAGGTTATCAGCGCCCGTACAAATTCCCAAACTTTGGTCAATCCAAACTCAACACTTTCATGAATTATGATGAAATGATGAGGACAACAGAAACACCCAGTCATCTCGAGGCAGGTGAAAATCCCTGACCCCACCGGGAATCGAACCCGGGACCCCGTGCTCGGATCGACGGCCGAATCCCGATAGTCCCGTGCCCACTGAAATCATAACTGACGTTGTCGTTGGGGCAACATGTAAACACTTAGGGGTGGTCTGCTGTGGACCTCCATGTTTAACAATGTACGATGAACGAAGTACTCCGAAACACTTGAGTGTGCACCAGCATTGTTCTCTCAGTAAAGAGGCCACGGACCACCACCTATCCTACGTTACAGAGCAGAGAAATCTCAGAACTCTACATTCTGTGAAAGGTCGTGGACGTCCAACGACGTAGCATCCAGTGGTAGTTTCACTGTTATTGTACCTCTTTCCGTACAAGCTCACGACAGTAGCACGTCAACATTCGACCAGCTTCGCCCTTTTCGGGATAATCGTTCACAGGCTCTGCGTAATAATAACCTGTCCTTTGTCACTTATTTCAATGGATTTCCCCATTTTCAGCCCTTATCTTCGCTTGGTTGATCCCCGTCCGTGTCTAATCCGTTTACCTACTTTTGTTACTGCGCTATGTGTCCGCAGTGCCACCAGGCGGCAACCAGTATTGTGGTAGAAAGTGGTCATACTGTTCTGGTTTATGTGTAAACACGACACAGATATTCACTGAACGTAATATTAGGTTGCAGAACACACGAAATAAATGAAAACTAACAACACTCTTCAACCGACACTATCTGGGAACTGTGAAAAGCACTGTAATTCGTCTAAATAACACGTAACGAATTAACGGTCGTCTTACGATAATCCTGGAATAGAAACCCCCACAAATACCCATCGAACGTAAGTTTGAAGTCACATAATACACGAAATGAATGGAACTAGAAAGGCACGATCTTCTTGACAGCAGTCCCGATGATATACTCTTCGAAAATCATGAAAAGCACTGTAAAGTATTCAGAACAACATGTAGCCTTTGGCAACTTCTTGTGACGAGGGAGCGCTTGCAGAGTGCTGCCGTCCATCACGACTGTTGACTTCCTTCTTTCCTTCCTTCCTCTGTCCTTGCCAGTGTACGCCTGATATCTTCATTGCTTCGGCTGTCCAGTGTAATTTTGCTTCCTAGGGAGAATTAATTCACTTCTCCCGCTCTTGGCCTTAAATACTTGTCATTCCCCTTTCTGCTACAGCCCTTCACCTCTGCCTTTGCTCTATTTATCATTACGTAACAATCTTTGCGATGCAAGTTCGTTGTCTATTCCCCTCAAAATCTCTAAAAACTCTCGAAAAACGCTCTTACATGTGGCTGTTATCCTCCAGAACGTTAACGTTAATATCCGTTCCAAGTGATTTTCTATTACTGCTGTGAAGTTTTTCTTAAATTGCTTTGCTGCTTCCTCAGTTTACAAGTAGTACAAAAGTCTTTATAAGCTGCTTATTATCACTACGGGAACATTCTATTAAGTTATTTATTTTCAGTGTTTCTTAATATTATAATATTTATTCATCAAGTCACAAATGTACATCGCTTCATATAAAAAAGTCGACAGACCTCGAAAAATATAGAACGGTTCACGATACATTTTAAACATTTAATGAAATCAACCGTCAATAAACTTTTGTACTCTTAGAGAACATGTTGCAGTGCTTGTCTTGGTGTATCCTTACGTTCTTTAATGTATGTTACGGTGGCAATGATGCGAACTAGCAGTTCATTTCTCTTGTCGATATTTATTCAGTGCGCTGGTGTATTTATTGACCTTCAACACCAAGCAGTGGTGGATCTGATGATATGTATGGTCACAATAATACGGCTAACCACTAACTATGACTGAGATGCATTGCTTTACATGAACTGTAAAATATGAGAGGAGTTGAATCATCCTGCGAGACCATTATCTTTCCCTCGACCAACAGTACATGCTCTTCTTGTTCAGCTTACGTATTTTCGATGCAGGAATACTAGGAGAAAATAAAAAAAAGACATTTATCCACCTTGTCTTCTTGTCCACGTGCTAATATTCAGAAGAGCCGGCACAAGCAAAACACAACAAATCTACTCAAGCTGAATGTCACTGAGTGTGATAATGTGTCTTCACTAGCATCTGCAGTCATGATGGCTGCACTGCTTTCCACAGCTGTAGATGACTCCGTGTGGAGACGATTCTGCAGATATTCAAATGGGTTAGCAGTCAGGGATTTGGGACGTACAGAATAATTTTCTTTTAAAATTTTGGTCGTTGATTTTTGTTGTGTCTAGACAAGACAGCCTAGACACAATGAGAGGAAGCCGACAGGCACGCACTAAGCTAAAGCAGGAGGGCGTGAGGTCTGAAACAGGATACGTAATGAATGCTATAAAGAAAAGTACGTAGCTTCTGGAATACTTAACTTTAATCCATCCTTTTGGTACATCTGGAGATTGTGGCGATACAAGTGAGACTCTTTAGATACATGCAATGTTACTAATGGCGCCTTGCTAGGTCGTAGCCATTGACTTAGCTGAAGGCTATTCTAACTATCGGCTCGGCAAAGGAGCGTGGCTTCGACAGTGTGCATCGCTAGCTACGTCGTTCGTACAACTGGGGCGAGTGCTAGTCCGTATCTCGAGACCTGCCTTGTGGTGGCGCTCGGTCTGCGATCACACAGTGCCGACACGCGGGTCCGACATGTACTAATGGACCGCGGCCGATTTAAAACTACCACCTAGCAAGTGTGGTGTCTGGCGGTGACACCACAATTTTCCACACTCCTAAACATACCTATGTCCGATGTTTCCGGTGATAGTGAAGTGGAAACGTGAAGGGACACGTACAGCACAAAAGCGTACTGGTCGACCTCGTCTGTTGACTGGCAGAGACCGCCGACAGTTAAAGAGGGTCGTAATGTGACCAGCAGCCATCTATCCAGACCATCACACTGGAATCCCATACTGCATCAGGATCCGCTGCAAGTACTATGACAGTTACGCGAGAGGTAAGAAAAATTGAATTTCATGGTCGTGCGGCTCCTCATAAGCCACACATCACGCCAGTATGTGCCAAAGGACGCCTTGCTTGGTGTAAGGGGCGTAAACATTGGATGACTGAACAGTGGAAAAACGATGTGTGGAGTGACAAATGACGGTACAAGATGTGACGATTCGATGGCAGGGTGTGGGCATGGCGAATGCTCGGCGAACGTCATCTGCCAGCTCGTGTAGTGCCAACAGTAAAATTCAGAGGCGGTAGTGTTATGGTGTGGTTGTGTTTTTCATGGACGGGGCTTGCACCCCTTGTTGTTTTGCATGGCCCTATCGCAGAACAGGCCTACATTTTTGTTTTAAGCACCTTCTTGCTTCCCACTGTTGAAGAGCAATTCGGGGAAAGGGACTGTATCTTTCAACACTATCGAGCACCTTTTCATAATGCACGGTCTGTGGCGGAGTGGTTGCACGGCAATAACATATCTGTAACGGACTAGCCTGCACAGAGTCCTAACCTGAATCCTATAGAACACCTTTGCGACGTATTGGACGCCGACTTCGTGCCGGGCCTCACCGACCGACATCGATACCTCTCCTCTGTGCAGCACTCCATGAAGAATGGGCTTCCATACCCCATGAAACCTTTCAGCACGTGATTGAACGTGTGCCTGCGCAAATGGAAGCTGCCATAAAGGCTAAGGGTGGGCCAACACCGCAATGAATTCCAGCACTACCGATGGAGGGCGCCATGAACTTGTATGTCATTTTCAACCAGGTGTCCGGATACTTTTGATCATATACTGTATGTGTGAATTGGGCCTAAAGGACGAAAGGCGTGTGCGCCATCTGTCTGTGAATCGTGTGAAGTCTGTTCTTTTATTTATTTATTTATTTATTGTTCCGTGGGACCAAATTAAGGAGAAGTCTCCATGGTCATGGAACGAGTCAATACATGAAATTATATCACGATATTAGAAACAGATAAAATGAAATATAAAAAACATATTCAAGTGACAAGTCGTAAGTCTAAATAAAGAAAATCGACAATGTAACACTGGAATTTGCTTAATTTTTTAGCTCTTCCAGGAGCTCCTCAACAGAGTAGAAGGAGTGAGTCATGAGGAAACTCTTCAGTTGAGACTTAAAAGAGTTTGGGCTACTGCTAAAATTTTTAAGTTCTTGTGGTAGCTTATTCAAAATGGATGCAGCAGAATACTGCACTCCTTTCTGCACAAGAGTCAAGGACGTGCATTCCACATGCAGATTGGATTTCTGCCTAGTATTAATTGAGTGAAAGCTGCTAACTCTTGGGAATAGGCTAACATTGCTAACAACAAACTACATTAAAGAAAATATATACTGTGAGGGCAATGTCAGAATTCCCAGACTATTGAATAGGGGTCGACAAGAGGTTCTCGAACTTACACCACATATAGCTCGAACGGCCCGTTTTTGAGCCAAAAATACCCTTTTTGAATCAGAAGAATTACCCCAAAAAATTATACCATGCGACATAAGCGTATGAAAATATGTGAAGTAGACTACGTTTCGTGTTGAAATGTCACTTATTTCAGATACTGTTCTAATGGTAAATAAAGCAGCATTTAGTTTCTGAATAAGATCCTGGGCATGGACTTTCCACAAGAGCTTACTATCTATCCGAACGCCTACGAACTTGAACTATTCCGTCTCGCTTATAATATGCCCATTCTGTCTGATCAAAATATCGGTTCTTGTTGAATTGTGAGTTAGAAACCGTAAAAACCGAGTCTAACTGTGATTTAGCATCAAATTATTTGCCACAAGCCACGAACTTATTTCATGAACTACTGTTTCAATATTACACACAAGATCCTTCACTATCAAGCTGGTGTCATCAGCAAACAGAAATATTTTTGAATCACCTGTAATACTAAAAGGCATATCATTTATATAAATAAGAAACAGCAGTGGCCCCCACACCGACCCTTGGGGAACGCCCCACTTAACAGGGCCCCATTGGGACTGAACATCACTACCACTCTCAATATTGCGGAGAATTACCTTCTGCTTTCTGTTCTTAAAGTAAGAGGCGAACCAATTGTACGCTACTCCCCTTACTCCATAATGGTCCAACTTCTGCAGTAATATTTTGTGGTCAACACAGTCAAAAGCCTTCGTTAAATCAAAGAAAACACCTAGCGTTCGCAACCTTTTATTTAATCCGTCCAAAACCCCACAGAGAAAACAAAATATAGCATTTTCAGTTGTTAAACCATTTCTAAAACCAAACTGAACATTTGACAGCAAATTATGTGAATTTAAATGCTCCAGTAACCTTGTATATACAACCTTCTCGATAACTTTAGCAAACACAGATGGCATAGAAATAGGTGTAAAATTGTCATTATTATCAATGTCTCCCTTTTTATAAAGAGGCTTCACTACCGAGTACTTTAATCGGTCAGGAAACCGACCACTCCTAAAGGAAAAGTTACAGATATGGCTAAGTACTGGGCTAACATACATAGAACAATACTTCAGTATTCTGCTAGATACCCCGTCATATCCATGAGAGTTCTTGGTCTTTAGTGATTTAATTATTAACTCAATCTCCCTCTTGTCAGTATCATGGACGAGCATTTCAGGTAACAGTCTCGGAACACTTTTTTCTAAGAGCGCTATATGATTCCCTGTTGGGACTAGGTTTCTATTTAGTTCACCTGCTGTATTCAGAAAGTGATTATTAAATACTGTACATATATGCGACCTATCAGTAACACGGACATTCCCACTACGCACTGATTCTATATCCTCGACCTGTTTCTGCAGACTAGCCACTTCCTTTACGACCGACCATATGGTTTTAATTTTATCCTAAGACTTAGCTATTCTATCTGCATACCACATACTTTTTGCCTTCCTAATAACATTTTTAAGCACCTTACAATAATGTTTGTAATGGGCTGCTGCATTTAGATTTTGACTGTTTCTAACGTTTTGATATAATTGCCACTTTGTTCTACAAGATATTCTTATCCCTCTAGTCAGCCACCCAGGCTGCCTGTTTGTGCTAGTACCCTGTTTTGAACGTTCTAACGGAAAGCAACTTTCAAAGAGCGCGAGAATAGTCTTGAAAAAAGCATTATATTTATCGTCTACTGCATCAGCGCTATAAACATATTGCCACTCTTGTTCCTTGATAAGGTTTACAAAGGTCTCTACAGCAACTGGATCAACTTTCCTAAAAAGTTGATAACTATATTTAACATGTGTTGCAGCACAAAAATCTTTTAGTGTTAAAATTTGTGCATCATGATCTGAAAGGCCATTCACCTTTTTTCCTAACAGAATGCCCTTCTAGTAATGAGGAATGAACAAAAATGTTGTCTATGGTTGTTCTACTGTTCCCTTGCACTCTCGTTGGAAATAATACGGTTTGCATAAGATTATATGAATTAAGAAGGTCTACCAGCATCCTCTTCCTTGCACAATCACTTATACAATTAATATTGTAGTCACCACATATAACTAACTTTTTGTATTTCCTATAAAGTGAACCAAGAACTTCCTCTAGCTTTAGCAAAAACGTTGTGAAATTGGAGTCTGGGGATCTATAAATAACAACAGTTAGAAGTTTAGCTCCGTTAAATTTAACCACACCTGCACAACCTTTTCAATGCAGTACTTTGAAACATCAATTGGTTTTTCACATACATGGCTACTCCCCCACACAGCAAAGAGCTCCTCGAAAAGCTGCCAGCCAACCTGTATCCTGGTAAAGGAAGCCACTGAATTATCTCCATATTTAAGAAGTGTTCAGATATACCAATAATATCAGAGTCAACATCTATAAGCAGTTCACTAACTTTATCTCTAATACCTTGTTTATTTTGATGAAATGTGCTAATTCCCTCATTACTCGGATACCTATGCTTTGTCAAAAGTGGTTCCTTTGTTAGAGAGACTTCCCTTAAGCAGGAATACCTATCAGCTGACTTCAATCTAAAAAAGGTGCAGCTCTAACACCCACTACTGCAGGAATTTTCCCATGAGCGATCCCACCCACCCCACCTATGCAGTCACCTATAAGCTTTGCCAATCTCCCCTTCCCATACCTGTTGAGGTGCAGGCCATGTCTAGTGAAACCCGTCCTGCTGATAGACTCCACCGACACCACTGAAATGTGACCCATGCTTTCTGTCATCAGCGCACCCCCAAGTCTCATGTTATTTTAATTGTTTGTATATCATAGTGTCTTAAGCAAAATTCGGGGCCAGCCATGCATTTGCCTAAAGTTGCGTGGGAAAAAGCCAAAAAACTACACTCAGGGTGGCCGGTCTTGCAGCCCATGGTCGTTAGTAATCCTGGAGGTTTGCGCCCCACGCTTTAGGTTATCTTGGTAGGTAGTTTTCTAGTATTTTACTATCCTCATTTTCGGTTACTTTTAAACAGATCATCCGATGATGAGATGGCAAGATGTCGAAAGAGGTTACGATAACAACTTTGAAACCTGAGACTGAAAAAGGTAATAAAGAAGTCAGTATACGTTGGTGTTGTAATTTCGCTTTCCTTTCAATCTGTTTGAATCTGTGATACATTAATAAACAAACGTACTATTGGTCAAATTGCTGCTTGTTATGTGCCGTTTCTATCATTTAAGATATTCTTTCGTGTGATTTTACTCATGACTCATATCCTGATTCTTTTTTAAACGTTTGCTGAAACCGCGTAACTCAGTGCCAGCTTTCAGAAATGAAAAGAAACTTGTACACTTCTTTGGTATTAGTAACTGTCAACAACTGTGTGAAATAAATCCGTTATATCGAGATAGCAACTGTTCGAATATAATGGTCATGCTCTTACCTTCAGTTGTCTTGTTCATACATTCCCAGAAGGAAACCTGAAAAAAGGAGCAATCACTTAGAAATAATTACAATTAATCATTTCAGTACAAAATCTTTCTATTTATAGTAATCTTATGTCGAGTCGATATTAACTTAAAACAGCGGCTTCTAGTACCCAGTATGTTCACCGTTTCTTTACCATAATCTTTTCAATTGGTATCCACCTTATGTTTATCGCACAGAAGCTGTTCTTCTTCGCGATGATATTTTTCATTATATTTATACATTCACAACACAACACTGTAACATTAATCGTCTCATGTTTATTTAATTTCAGTTTAAATCAGTCTGTACTCCAATTGACCCACCCTAGGGCCAGAGTGGCAACAGCAATAACAAACGATCAACTACACGCTGTCATTATCAGTGATATGATCCGATACAGTTGTAAATTTTTTTTGTTTCCTAAAAAGAAAGCACAAGCATGTTTCTTGGTCTGTATCCCATCTTCAGGTACACTTGGAAAAGCTATACTCCTGGAAATGGAAAAAAGAACACATCGACACCGGTGTGTCAGACCCACCATACTTGCTCCGGACACTGCGAGAGGGCTGTACAAGCAATGATCACACGCACGGCACAACGGACACACCAGGAACCGCGGTGTTGGCCGTCGAATGGCGCTAGCTGCGCAGCATTTGTGCACCGCCGCCGTCAGTGTGAGCCAGTTTGCCGTGGCATACGGAGCTCCATCGCAGTCTTTAACACTGGTAGCATGCCGCGACAGCGTGGACGTGAACTGTATGTGCAGCTGACGGACTTTGAGCGAGGGCGTATAGTGGGCATGCGGGAGGCCGGGTGGACGTACCGCCGAATTGCTCAACACGTGGGGCGTGAGGTCTCCACAGTACATCGATGTTGTCGCCAGTGGTCGGCGGAAGGTGCACGTGCCCGTCGACCTGGGACCGGACCGCAGCGACGCACGGATGCACGCCATGACCGTAGGATCCTACGCAGTGCCGTAGGGGACCGCACCGCCACTTCCCAGCAAATTAGCGACACTGTTGCTCCTGGGGTATCGGCGAGGACCATTCGCAACCGTCTTCATGAAGCTGGGCTACGGTCCCGCACACCGTTAGGCCGTCTTCCGCTCACGCCCCAACATCGTGCAGCCCGCTTCCAGTGGTGTCGCGACAGGCGTGAATGGAGGGACGAATGGAGACGTGTCGTCTTCAGCGATGAGAGTCGCTTCTGCCTTGGTGCCAGTGATGGTCGTATGCGTGTTTGGCGCCGTGCAGGTGAGCGCCACAATCAGGACTGCATACGACCGAGGCACACAGGGCCAACACCCGGCATCATGGTGTGGGGAGCGATCTCTTACACTGGCCGTACACCACTGGTGATCGTCGAGGGGACACTGAATAGTGCATGGTACATCCAAACCGTCATCGAACCCATCGTTCTACCATTCCTTGACCGGCAAGGGAACTTGCTGTTCCAACAGGACAATGCACGTCCGCATGTATCCCGTGCCACCCAACGTGCTCTAGAAGGTGCAAGTCAACTACCCTGGCCAGCAAGATCTCCGGATCTGTCCCCCATTGAGCATGTTTGGGACTGGATGAAGCGTCGTCTCACGCGGTCTGCACGTCCAGCACGAACGCTGGTCCAACTGAGGCGCCAGGTGGAAATGGCATGGCAAGCCGTTCCACAGGACTACATCCAGCATCTCTACGATCGTCTCCATGGGAGAATAGCAGCCTGCATTGCTGCGAAAGGTGGATATACACTGTACTAGTGCCGACATTGTGCATGCTCTGTTGCCTGTGTCTATGTGCCTGTGGTTCTGTCAGTGTGATCATGTGATGTATCTGACACCAGGAATGTGTCAATAAAGTTTCCCCTTCCTGGGACAATGAATTCACTGTGTTCTTATTTCAATTTCCAGGAGTGTATAAATGAATAATTGCACCTATCCAAACTGTTAGCATTAAAAAAGCAAAACAGAACTTATACCAAAATTCCTTAGATAAAACTCGATGTACGTACATAAAATGTGAGTACATAAAAGTCGAATGACAGAGTTTAAATAGTGCACCAGTGATACATGCCATAAAACAGGAGAGCATATAAATTCCTAGGCCTTCCGGGAAGCCTCTCGCAGAGCAGGAACTACATAAAAACACATAGGCCCCAGGACGTACGTGCGTTTGCACTCATTGTCTAGAGGTACCGTCTCTGATTAGTAATCAAAACGCCTTTGATCCCGGGTTCGAAACTCACCACTGCTTAAATCTTGATTAATAATGGATCCCGAAGACTTCCGGCATAAGAAGTCACCGTCATTCTGCCAACGGCCTTGTCAAATAGGCAGAGGGCATTCTCTTGTCCTAAAGGAGTTGATCAATGGAATGAGGATGCAGAAGGCAATGGAAACCATTGCATTAAAGACATTTAACGTGTATATACAGGACATATGGCCTGTAATTGAAAAAGTATCATGATGATACGTCCATTGGCAAAGATTCCGGAATAGTTACCATTCGGATCTTCGGGAGGGTATTCAAAAATAAAAAATGTTCAAATGTATGTGAAAAGGGAAATGCAAAGGCTCAGTCTAGATACATTAGGGTTCAATGACGTGAAATGGAAAGAAGACAAGGACTTCTAGTCAAATGAGTATGGGGTAATATCAACAGAAGCAAAAAATGGTATAAATGGAGTAGGATTCGTTATGAATAGGAAAGTAGGAAAACAGTGTATTGTAGTGAACAGTTTCGTGATAGAGTTGTTCCCATCAGAACTGACAGCAAACAAACACAGACAACGATAGTTCAGGTATGCATGCGGACGTCGCAAGCTGAAGATGAAGAGATAGAGAAAGTATATGAGAAAATTGAAACGCTAATAGAGTACGTACAGGGAGATGACAGTCTAATAGCCGTGGGGAAATGGAATACGCAATGAAGTGGGGTACGGAAATACTAAGGAATGACAAGATACGATTGAAGTTCTCTAAGGCTATAGACACAGTAATAAGGAATAGCTCAGTAGGCAGTAATGTTCGAGAAGAATGGACATCTCTAAAAAGAGCTATCACAGAAACTGGAAAGAAAGGTGTATGTACAGTGATGGTAACCGCGAAGAATCCAAGGGTAAAGAAGAAATACTTCGACTGATCGAAGAAAGAAGGAATTCGTAAATACAAGTAGCTGAGGGATGAAATAAATAGGAAATGCAGTGAAGCTAAGACGAAATGGCTGCATGAAAAATGTGAAGAAATCGAAATAGGAATGATTATCGGGAGGACAGACTCAGTATACAGGAAAATCAAAACAATTGTCGGTGACATTCAAAGCATGGGAGGTAACATTAAGAGTTTAACGGGAATTCCACTATTAAATGCGGAGGAGAGTGTAGATAGGAGAAAAGAATACACTGAAAACCTCTATGAGGGGGAAGATGTGTCTGATGGGATAGAAGAAGCAACAGGAGTCTATTTAGAAGAGACAGAGTATCCAGTATTAGAATCAGAGTTTAAAAGAGCTTTGTAGGACTTAGGATCAAATAAGGCAGAAGGGATGGATAACATTCCATCAGAATGTCTAAAACCATTGGGGGGAAGTGCCAACGAAACGACTATTCACGTTGGTGTGAAGAATTTCTGATCTGGCTACATAACATTTGACTTTCGTAAGAATATCATCCACGTTATTTTGAAGACTGCAAGAAGTGACGAGTGCGAGAATAATCTCACAGTCAGCTTAACAGCTCATGCATCCAAGTTGCTGACAGGAATAACATACAGAAGAATGGAAAAGAAAATTGAGAACGTCCTAGATGACGATCAGTTTTGGCTTTAGAAAAGGTAAATGCGCCATAGAGCCAATTCTAACGTTGCGGTTGATAATGGGAGTAAGACTGAATAAAAACCAAGTCATATTCATAGGATCTGTCGACCTGGAAAAAGCGTTCAACAACGTAAAATGGTACAAGTTGTTCGAAATTCGGAGTAAAATAAGGGTAAGCTACAGGGAGAGACGGGTGATATATAATATGTAAAATGAGCAAAGAGGGAATAATAAGAGTGGATGACCAAGAACGAAGTGCTCGGATTAAAAAGGGTTTAAGACAGGGATGTCTGTATATCGAAGAAGCAATGATGGAAATAAAAGAAAGGTTCAGGAGTGGAATTAAAATTCATGGTGAAAGGATATCAACGATACGATTCGCTGATGGCTTTGCTGTCCTGAGTGAAAGTGAAGAAGAATTACACGATCTGCTGAATGAAATGAAAAATCTAATGGGTATAGAATATGGATTGAGAGTAAAACTAAGAAATGCAATGGTAATGAGAAATAGCAGAAATGAGAACAGCGAGAAACTTAAGATGGTCACGAAGCAGATGAAGTTAGGGGATTCTGCTACCTAGGCAGCAGAACAACTAATGATGGACGGAGGAAAGAGGGCAAAGCAAGACTAGCATTGGCAAAAAGAGAATTCCTGAGCAAAAGAAGTCTGCAAGTATCAAACATAGGCCTTAAGTTGACGAAGAAATTTCTGAGAATGTACGTCTGCAGTACAGCATTGTATGGTAGTGAAAGATGGACTGTGGGTGAACCGGAACAGAAGAGAATCGAAGCATTTGAGATGTGGTGTAACAGATGAATGTTGAAAGTTAGGTCGACTGATAAGATAAGGAATGAGGAGGTTCTCCACATAATAGGAGAGGAAAGGAATATGTGGAAGACACTGAGAAGGAGAAGGGACAGGACGATAGGACATCTATTACGACGTCAGTAAATGACTTCCATGGTCCTAGAGGGAGCTTTAGAGGGCAGAAATTGTAGAGGAAGACAGAGATTGGAATAAATCCAGCAAATAATTGACTAGGTAGGTTGCAAGTGCAGCTCTCAGATGAGAAGGTTGGCAGAGGAGAGCAATTCGTGGCGGGCTGCATCAAACGACTCAGACGACTGATGACCCAAAACAAAAAGGTCCCCAAACCCATTCAAAAAAATAAAAAGGTCCGGGATTAAAAGCGGGCCCAACGTGTTTCCGCATAAAGGCGGTTTTTCAAACACTGAAACGACCAAGAAATGGAGTACATAGTCCGAGTACCTGCAGGCATGTGTGAATACACTATGCGACTCCTTAGTGAAGTCTGCAACTTACCGATACCGTACACACACCAATCAGGCCCTTGCCAAGCACACACCAAATTTCTAATCCCGGGGGAGAGGCCGTATAGCCGTACCGTAAGCGAATGTACCACACGTGCCAGCAGATGGTAAAAATCTTAGACATTATAACCGTTATCTTCAGATCCAAGAACTCACAGAGTAGCATCAACTGCAGTGAAAGCTAACTTCACTCACGTGCCACAGAGGAACTAATGTTGCAGATTACAGCGTGTTCGGTAAAACTATTACAACCCAAAAAATGCGGCCATATCCAAGTAAATGGGCATCATTCCTGTATATCAACTTTAGAAATCATTAAACACGCTATGAATTGTGTAGTCTACCTACTGAAAATTCGTCTGATTCGCTCTATAGTGTATGGTGCATGCAGATTTACAATTTTTGTTCACTGAACAACGTTTTTATAATATGAATTACACTTAGTATAATTTCAGTTAAAATTTTAGTAGCTTACTTGCTTATAATTGAAAGTATCAACAAAATATATTTTACAAACATAGTTTCTTACAGTTCACTGTCTCTCACTCAAATATTGTTAAAAATGAATTGATTCCTGTGTTCACATGTCTGGTTAATAATGAATAAACAATATTTATAACTATTTTACATCTACAGATACTCTCCTCAAGTCACAGTACAATGCGCAGCGAAGGGTCCTTCGTACCAGTCAATTATTTTCTAGAATGAATGTTCACTGTTCAGTGGATTGGGCGCTCAATTAACTTTCTGGGGTGCTGGCACTCCAACATGGGACCTTTAACACTCTCGGGCTCTACCGACTGAGCTATCCAAGCTCGAGTCCGGACCCACCCCTAACAGCTGTATTGTCGCCAGCTGCTCATCTCCTACCTTCCATGCCACACAGAAGTTCTCCTGCTAGCTTGCGGCAGTAGCTGTCTTGTTGGCGGATTGGATACTGAGGAGATCCGTCTTAGCCAAAAGCTTCGTGGGGTGGTGGGGGGCAGGTGTAGGGGGGGGGGGAGGGGGTGGAAGAGGGTTGTTTGCGGAAAGAATTATCACTATGCAGTGGAGTGTGCTTCTGTTACACTCTTGTAGGCGCTATATAGACCTGCTGCGATTCTAGCAGCACGTCTCTGAAGTGGTTGGATGCCTGTTATCTTACCTATCCGATAAGGAGTCCAATGGCTGGAACATTGCTGTAGAATCGGTCGCACTACCATCTTCTAAGCGATTTCTTTGCAGATGTATTACCCTTTCCCATAACCCTTCCAACAAATCTAAGTTTTCGATTCCTCTTCCCTAATACTAATTTCACGAAACGATCATATATTTATCATTTCTTAGAACTACCCGTGAATACTTTCACAATGTTAACTGCTTAAGACATTCACCTCTAATATTTTAATTGGGCAATATCCACTTCTCTCTCTCTTCGTTATGGACGTTATTTTTCTTTGGCTCACAATTAAATAGAGCTGCCATTGCAACGAGCAGAAATTTTGCCCAACTCTTCTTGCATTACCATATGCTAGCGCAACACTGATACTTTTCCTGCGCCTTCAGTCAGCAATCTCGGAGTGCTGCTGATTACACCAAAGAAATAATTTGCGTATGTTTCAAACTCTAAAGGTGGCAGGGGTAAAATACAGGGAGCGAAAGGCTATTTACAATTTGTACAGAAACCAGATGGCAGTTATAAGAGTCGAGGGACATGAAAGGGAAGCAGTGGTTGGGAAGGGAGTAAGACAGGGTTGTAGCCTCTCCCCGATGTTGTTCAATCTGTATATTGAGCAAGCAGTAAAGGAAACAGAAGAAAAATTCGGAGTAGGTATTAAAATTCATGGAGAAGAAATAAAAACTTTGAGGTTCGCCGATGACATTGTAATTCTGTCAGAGACAGCAAAGGACTTGGAAGAGCAGTTGAATGGAATGGACAGTGTCTTGAAAGGAGGATATAAGATGAACATCAACAAAAGCAAAACAAGGATAATGGAATGTAGTCTAATTAAGTCGGGTGATGCTGAGGGAATTAGATTAGGAAATGAGGCACTTAAAGTAGTAGAGGAGTTTTGCTATTTGGGGAGCAAAATAACTGATCATGGTCGAAGTAGAGAGGATATAAAATGTAGACTGGCAATGGCAAGGAAAGCGTTTCTGAAGAAGAGAAATTTGTTAACATCCAGTATTGATTTAAGTGTCAGGAAGTCATTTCTGAAAGTATTCGTATGGAGTGTAGCCATGTATGGAAGTGAAACATGGACGATAAATAGTTTGGACAAGAAGAGAATAGAAGCTTTCGAAATGTGGTGCTACAGAAGAATGCTGAAGATTAGATGGGTAGATCACATAAGTAATGAGGAAGTATTGAATAGGATTGAGGAGAAGAGAAGTTTGTGGCACAACTTGACCAGAAGAAGGGATCGGTTGGTAGGACACGTTCTGAGGCATCAGGGGATCACCAATTTAGTATTGGAGGGCAGCGTGGAGGGTAAAAATCGTAGAGGGAGACCAAGAGATGAATACACTAAGCAGATTCAGAAGGATGTAGGTTGCAGTAGGTATTGGGAGATGAAAAAGCTTGCACAGGATAGAGTTGCATGGAGAGCTGCATCAAACCAGTCTCAGGATTGAAGACCACAACAACAACAACATGTTCATAATAATAGAGGGCACACTGGATGTTACTTCTGTTTCTGTAGAACTACGTCTTTCTTGATAACTGACGAAGCGTTCGTGAAGAACTCCTTTCGGAATCTAAAAGTTTACCTGCACTTGATGTTTCCAAAATGTCCACCAAATTTACAACCATGATAGATTAATGACTGTAGTTTCTCGGAATGTAACAGTTGTGTTACTAAATGTGACACTTCTGTCACTCAATGTAACTGGATTTTCTCTTTTGATGCTGTCAATTGTCAGGATGAGCATTCTAAAGCATTCTGTCAGGGTGAAAATATTAAATAAATTAACTTTTCTCTCTTAACAACATGTGGGCAGGGTGGGTTCTTCCTTGGCTCGGGTATGAGGTCGAATGAAACATCATTTTTACATAAGATAACTTTTATTGAAGATTTGTACAACTGTATCTTACGGGATGTTCTGGTTCGGAGAGCGGCAGCTGTGTCGTTTGTGAAGTCTTCTGCTGCGGCGGCGGCAGCGTCTGATTACGCGTAGCGGTGTGTGTCTCGTGTCACCGTCTCGCCCAGTTGACTGGAGACGCGCAGCGCGAGGTGGCCCGTTTAATTATTGCGAGCGAAGTCGTGCTTCGGATGGTGATACCTTGGATGTGGCGTCCCAGTGTTTCTCTTCTCTAAGCGGCCGCGTGTGTTGTGCGTCGACCAGCCTAGCGGCGCGGCGGGGCAAGGCCAGTGTCCCGAACTCGAACCAAGGACTCCCGCTTGCCAGTCTTCGGCTGTTAGGTCTTCATCCCAGCTCACAGGTGACTGCTGAGGTGAGGCCGTCTTCTTCCCGTCCTCACGAGTCACCCGGGTATGTAAAAATCAGATTTCAAATACCTTTTAACTTCTGTCTTCTGGCGCCGCGGCTGCTGCTTGCTATTCCATTACAGCGGCGGACTTGGTGCGTCTGTGCATGACGCAGTCTCTTCTTGCATGACGGTCTTCAGCACCGAAACTGACTGAAAACTACTGCTACTCTTCTTTTCTTCCTTCGTCTCTCGTCTTCGTCTCCGTCTTCATCTTCGTCGCCGTCTTCATCTGTCGGGCCCACCGCGTCTCGCGTATTTATTCACTTCAGTTCACTGGAGGTGAACGACTTCATGGCCATTGTCTCTTCTGTCACGTTGAAAAGCTACTCGAAGAATCTTCTTGACCTCAGTCATTGGCTCTTGGAATGTAGGTGGGGGCCTCTGATCGCATGTGACGACTGAGAAACACGTGAGCCGGTCATTGCCTCTTCGGTCACGTTGAAAAGCTTCTCGAAGAATCTCCTTAACGTCGGTCATTGGCTCTTGTAATGTAGGCGAGGGCCTTTGCTCACATGCGACAACTGAGAAACACGTGAGCCGGTCGGGCGATGCCCTGACGGCTGAATCGACAGCGCCCGCTTATGTGGAACTTGCTGACTTCACGGTCATTGTCTCTTCTGCTCTGCTGTTGTGCCCGCTGTGTGCCAGTATGTAACTCTCCAAACTAAACCAAGTATTCCATTTATATTCTAATTTCTAGTTCACTTTGATTTCACTAATTTATTTACTTAAGTACCACTCAACAGGAAATACCGCCATCTAACATAACTGCCGATTCACTTCCTATAATTCTTTTCAGTATTTTCTGTTAAATTATTTTGCACATACTGTATTTAGATGTGGTTTGTGTACAAGGGACACGAATGATTTATTTTCCTTTTCCTTGCACAATCCGAACTCGTCCATATCACCTTCATTCCTTAAACGTCACGGGCATCAGAAATGCACTCAGAATACACTAAGGTCTTGATCTGCTTTAGGAGCGTGATTCAACAGCGATTCTCCGTGGTATGGATTCGACACACAGATCGTACAGTTTCCGTAAATTACGGAACGATGGTATGTGGGCTAGCTGCTGGCGACAGATAACGTCCCAGATGTGTTCCTTAGGGTTCAGATTAGGAGAGTTTGGTGGCCAAACATCAGCATGATACCACTATCAAGCTCCTCAACCCACTGCGCCATAGTTCTCGCCTTATAACACAGAAAATTATCCTGCTGGAAGACGCAGTTGCCACGATCACGTAATCACAGGTATCTGCTGCGCCACAGTATTCTGTAATCTATATGTATTGTATTGTTTCACGTTTGAGTTAACCTCAACTTTATTTAAAGAGTTATCCAGCTTGGATAACTTACATTGTTAAAATTGTTTATCCCACCGTTCCTTGGGACGAGTTGTTTGGTTGCTATCTATTGGTAATCTCCTGTGTTGGAATTTATGAATGTTATTTGTGCTGGTTATATGCAATTTGTTTGCTACTCACGATTTATATATTCGTAAGTTCTACTTCGCTGTCTGCTGTTTCGGTTTATACGGACGTTGTTGTTTAACTGTCATTCATACACTAGCTGACAAACGCGGCATTGCCCGGTTCCTCATTTCGCCAATTTTCTGTTAGAAAAGGAAACAAAAAATGATTTGTAGCGTAATATCGAAAAGTTTCATTTCAGTGTGTTCGTGAAATCACCTTTGAAATTATGAAACATCCGTACAAAGAAATATGCATAATGTACAAATGTACAACGACAGCTGCTTCCTTTGTCTACTACGTGATTTTTAAACGTTTCTATGGCAACACCTCTTCAGAACTCTATAGAGGGCTATTGTCTTCGCTTACAGCTGTTTGGGCGCACATCCTCAAATGGGATAACCCTATGACTTTTGGCTACTGTTTATAAACACCATTTCTCTTAATTGAACTGAAATATATTTCGGAGAGTAATGATTAAAACACGTCAAATGGCAGTTTCAGCAAGGTATTGGCTCCCTTTCCAATAAGAGGTAAGCAATTAAAAAGATCACATGAGAACTTGAACAAGTCTCTAAAACAGGCTCCACTGTTTCTTCAGCGACATACAACATGTGAAAAATGAACATAGCTTTCATGCAAATGTAGCGGAGATCTCAATCGCAGATAGGTAAAACAAAAAGACAGTCACAATGTAGGCTTTCGGCCATCAAGCCCTTTGTCGAAAATAGACGACAAACACAACACAAACACACACGCAAATGCAACTCACACACAAACATGTGACTGCAGCCTCTCGCAGCTGAAACCACGCTGAGTGTCACTCAGCATCTCTGCTATATGGTGAGTAGTTAATATTGTTAATTACGTGCTCTATTTCCATTGTTTGATTTTATGAAAAGTTTTATTTGTTCAGCAGTTACTATTATTTGTAGTGTGTTCTGTGACGCCCGAGCTCAGGACTGCGGCGTTCTTAGAGCAGCAGACTATCAGCCACTGATCTGACGAGGAGTGTCCGTCATACTGGATGGCTCCTCAGAGGAGATGGTCGATAACAAGAAACGTCGGTTCCTCTGCTCATCAAAACAGTCCGCTTCAGAACGTGGCTGACTTCACCAGGCTGGTATTCCTCAGTGAGTCACTGTGTTCCTCGGAGAAAGTCCTAGTCGTGCAGGATCACCGTGTACGACATAGTTTCAAGCAGATATCTAGAACTTACTATAGTTTCAGCTGAAATAACTCTTTAAACAGATGAATTAGGTTGGTAAAAACGTGTCTCGACGTTTGGAATGTGTCAAGTTTACAACTTTGTATAATTGCTTCAATAAACATAACACATCAGAAGAAGTCAGTAGCAAGGGTAGAGCATACTAAGTTTTTGAGTCTACATATAGATGAGAGTCTTAATTGGAAAATTCATATTTTGAATCTCCTAAAGAGACTAGGTTCAGCAACTTTTGCAATCAGAATAATTGCCAATTTTGAGGATGTAGAAATTAGTAAGCTAACATACTTCGCATACTTCTACTCTCTGATGTCATACGGAATATTCTGGGGCAACTCAACACTTAGGCAAAAGGTATTCACTGCTGAAAAGAAAGTAGCTAGAATAATGTGTGGGGTTCATAGTCGCACATCTTGTAGGCATCTGTTTAAAATGTTAGCAGTTCTTACAACTACTTCACAGTACATTTAATCAGTAAAGAAATTTTTCTCAACAACATGGACCAGTTTAAAATCAACAGCGACATTCACGATTACAATACCAGGAAAAAGATAGATTTACACTATCCTAACCTATCTTTGGCACAGAGAGGGGTAAAATATGCTGCTATAAAACTTTTTGATAAAGTACCAGATGAAATAAAATGTCTGACAGACAACAGTAATAGTTTAAAAAACAAATTGAAATCATACCTGCTTGACAACTCCTTCTATACCATAGATCAATTCTTGAATATGAGTAAATAAATCTGGAGATATAATATATGCATTTTGTGCCATTTAAGGGAATGGGATAGATAATAAAATATTTATGTATAACACTATAATGTAAACAACAAAAACACTTCTTTGCTGTGCGCATTTCTTGTGCATTTGACACGTTCCACATCATAACGGTTTTCCGTGCTATTGATCAATGGAACACGTAACTAACTAACTAACTAACTTTGCTTCCGCCGCTTTCCAATATATGGCAGTAGCGGCAGGTGGTGGTGCCCGTAACAGGTAGAAAGTGAAGGTAAGGCACATGCAAACATAACACCATCAAATATTAGTCTGTCTGTAATTGCAACCTAAAGATTTCTCTACCGAATATGTCACCTTACGGGCCTAGTTCTTGGTATCTGCGGGAAGTTTAAATTTTCTGCTTTAACATGAAGAAATCAACGGCTGATACTCATAAAGTGCTGGGTAAGAACTGTTGCGAAGCACATATTAGTGAAATTATGTGCAGGAAAAGGTTTCAGCGCGTCAAGGACTGTGATCTTGACGTCGAAGACGGGCTTGGCGGTGGAACAGAGAAGGTTTCTGAAGCTACTGAGCCGGCCGGAGTGGCCGAGCGGTTCTAGGAGCTTCAGTCTGGAACCGCGCGACCATTACGGTCACAGGTTCGAATCCTGCCTCGGGCATGGACGTGTGTGATGTCCTTAGGTTAGTTAGGTTTAAGTAGTTCTAAGTTCTAGGGGACTGATGACCTCTCAGAAGTTAAGTCGCATAGTGCTCAGAGCCATTTGAACCATTTGAAGCTACTGAAACCGACGGAAACAATAACAGCAGATAGTTATCGAAAGCAGCTGATACTTTTGAACCGAATATCGAAAGAGATAGACCAGAAAATTTGATTTTGCAGCATGACAATGCTCGATCCCATGTCACAAAACTCATCAAAACATAATTGAAAACGTTGAAATGGGAAGTCATACCCCACCCGCCGTATTTTCCAGACATTTCTCCCTGTAACCACCAGCTTTTTCGATCGATGGCATCGGCCTGGCTGACCAGCACTTCCGGTCATATGAACAAGTGCAAAATTGGAAAAATTCAGGGAACTCTTCAAAGGACGCCCTGTTGTTCCGCCATGGGATTGGTATACTACTCGAAAGGTGGGACAATACTTTGAATCGCAATTTTTTTTTCAAAGTTTTTAGCAATAATGCCTCTAACTTCGAGAAAAAAGCGGAGGAAGAAAAGTCGCAGACCTAATATAAGGTAAGAAATGGAAGAATCGGAGAGTTGAAGCCACGGAATTGTGGGAAGCTATGTAGGGCAGGCGAAGAATGAAGTGCTTCGGAAAAACTTACCAGAAGGAGAGCTTCGTTGATATTAAGGCATCTTCGACTAATTAATCTGACACTGAAAAGACCTGCAAGGGTAGTAGGGTGGCTGGTCGTAAGAGACGGCAGTAAACGATACCACAGAAGCTTTCGCTGTTCAACGTCTTACTGACGCGTAGGAGGCGCGTAATTAGCGAATGATAATGCGTCTTGTCGCGGATACTTGAGACGAATTGTACACATAACGCTGACAGTGTTCACCACCCGCTGCACATTTCGCAGATTCGAATTTTCGTCGGCTCACGAAAATTAGTAGAAATCTAGGGGTAATATGGTTATTTACTGACAATTAAGTGAACACCAAAATAGTGCAATGAATTAAAGCTCAGGGCGTCAGTGACGGTCGTCATGGAAGGGAAACATTGTGCGCTATGTGAGACGTTCAGTCACACCGGTGATTATTTTGAAAATACTGAATTGGTTCAAAAAATGTTTCAAATGGCTCTGAGCTGTATGGGACTTAACATCTGAGGTCATCAGTCCCCTAGATCTTAGAACTACTTAAACCTAACTAACCTAACGACATTAGACACATCAATGCCCGAGGCAGGATTCGAACCTGCGACCGTAGCGGTCGCGCATTTCCAGACTGAAGCGCCTAGAACCGCTCGGATACACTGGCCGGCTACTGAATTCGTTCTCCACTCCCTAGACGAATCATGGACGTCACAGTTTCCGTACCTCAAAGATGCAGATACGTCGGAGGGGCATCTGTGGAGAGATGGGACTAACATAGGTTTCTTTTCAGTAGATGCAGGTGAAACGTGCTGGATAGTTCACTGATATGGTCTTATAACAATAGCCAAGACGGTCCTGCTATGTTGGTATCGCGACCGATCAACGCAAGGGGGAACTACAGCCCTTATATTTCCGAGGAAGACACAGCTGTACTGGATGGCTCAGTGATTGTGGCAGCCTTCTGGATAAAGTACTCAGGAGGTAAAAGAGTCACCTTGTAACCACCTTATTTGGCTTACGTTTTATATTGTTGCTTATCTTGAATTGTAATGATTTTTTGTGTTTAAATGCAATGTAATGTATTATTTAGAATTAATTATTTATTATACAATGTTAATTCCATTGTTAATTCCATTTATTTATGTAATTTCGGTGTGATTTAAGAAGATTCGACCCGTTAGAAGAATTAATATCTGTGAATAATATTACCAAGAGACAGTCGAGAAGCGATGGTGAGCTACGATGTGTCACAACTACTAGTCAAGCTGAATATCGCGAGCGAAATGGACCGCTTTCGTTCGGCGCAACTAGCTGTGTGTTGTCTGGTTTTTTGGTACTCTCAAAATCTGTGAGAGGGCCGAGGTGCTGAACGCTTTAATTTTGGTGAAGTGAAAAATAAAAGGACGGACTGTGCGTTGGGGTTGATGCTCGGCCGGAAATCTGCGTTCTTGATATTAAGTTAAAGCAACTGACCTTGTCCCGTTACGGTTTTGGAACAGTGAGGTTTTATTTATGGTGTATTCTGACAGACCGGTGGTCAGCGAGACAACGGAACATCGGCATCAGAGATCTTGCAGCAGCCCTCTTAAGTAAAAAGCTGCTCTGGAATCACAATGCCGACAGTCAACTGACATTTCATTGTTGCCAAATCTCGATACACTCTCCTATAGACAAATATTAGTAAAGTACCTCACATGGTTTGAAGACAATTTTCAATTTATCATTTAAGAGTCGGCCTTCAGGGCCATTTCTGACCGAGGTTTTTAATTTTAACAGATTTTCTTCACTGATACCTCAATTTAAAACTACATTTGAGTTGTTAAGGGCAGTTTCAGTGTCAGAATTTTACGTAGTTGCCACATTACAAATTAAGAAGACCTAACGGTTATAAGTTAACTAACGATATTTAAAAGACACTAGGGGTAAAGATCGAACAATTTTGTTCTATTGTTGCTGTGAACTCACATTATTATAGTGTTCGTGAAACAATAAAGACATATATAATCAGTTAACAACGACTTGAAGTCGAATTTGTTTACAGCTGAATCATATCCAGCCAGGTCATCCTCAGTGCTGACATTACCTTAATTCCAGTCATTTACTTGTTTGTTTATTGCACTGCTCAACATTTAAAATTTCCCACCAAGGACATTCTGAATACTAACAGATCTAAATTGCTATTAATAATAAGCCAGTGAGCATCAAATTAACTACTTTTGTGAAACACGTTTTCGTATAACACAGTTGCACTGCTTAGCCACACATTACCTTCAATGACATACAGTAACGCATAGGTATTTATTGTTAGAGCAGCTCATGCTGAGTAATAATTGTAGATATTATATCTGTTTATATGTTTCACTTATACCTAGTTCTTTTGTACGTGATTGGAGTGTTCATGTGTTCTGCATCTACGGTCTCGGTCAATCTTTCTTAGAGAGAGAAGCATCTGGCAGACGTTATTAGAAACATATTAGTTCAGTATAGTGTCTAGGGGTTTGGATAAATGAACAGGTGAGGTGCGCTTTAACCCCAAAAGTTTACCGAGAGGGGTAGCGCAGTGGTTACCACACTGGACTCGCACTCGTGAGGACGACAGTTCAAACCCACGTCCGACCACTCTGATTTAGGTTTTCCGTGACTTCCCTCAATTGCTTAAGAAAAACGTCGGGGTAGTTAGTTAAGAATCTCGCGGCAGCTTCCTTTCTGCATTCTTCCCTAATCCGAGCTAGTGCTCCGTCTCTAATGACCTCGTTGTCGACGGGACGCTAAACACTAATCTCCTCCTCCTCTCAATAGTTTACGAAGTGTTTTGTAAAAGTTTTGACAGAACTTTTATGTGTTACGTGCGTCGAGGTAATTTCAAAATTTACAAACTAATTGATAAGACAGGGGAAGGTATCAGCTGCGTATTTACGTTTAGGAATCTGAGTAAATTATTATAGAGCACGTAGGATAATGACTGTCCCAGCAACCTTTCCGCAAATAATCTCAACCAAACACCATTAGTAAATCGGAATCAAAGTGAAGAGGAAGAAGTTAGGACCGTTTCAACCTGGCAGGGACTGCGCGGGAGATGTGGGATGTTAGATTAACTAAAAAGATCAGTCAGACGGACAGTCTGTGAAATGGGAAATGGTGAAATGCAGTGACAGTAAGAATAGAACCTCTAGTAACATGAGTACAGAGTTATCAACATAAGTGAAATAGGTGTAATGCAGGAGTAGAGCAATAAAACAGAAATGGAGGTAAACTATGAACATCTTTTTGGATTATCAGTCATGTGAATGGTTTGACGCGGCCTGCCACGGCTTCCTATTCTGTGCAATCCTCTTCATCTCAGACTTTGGCACCTAACGCCCTCTAATATTTGTAGAATATATGGAAATAATTATAACAGTCTAGACTGCAAGGCATATTTATTGAAAGATGACCGGTTTCGATCATCAAATGATCGTCTTCAGCCATTTTGATGGACGATGGCTGTGTATGGAGCAGCAACCGCTGAATGACGATAGTTAAATAAACGTTGAGCAGTTGACTATCACTATTTAGTGGTTCCTGCTCCATACACAGCCGCTGCCCATCAGAACGGTTATAGGTCTAACGATGATAATGTGATAATCGAAACCGATCGCCAGTCAACAAATTTGCCTTGCAATCTAGACTGTTGTAATTATTTTCTAATAATGTTTTCAGATATAATTTTTAGATTGTATTACAGTCTGTGTCATCCCCATCACTTTTCGCACTCTTAGAGACCAGCATACTCTCATGACGATTATTCCCTGATGTTTTAACACATGTCCTACAGCTCTGTTCTTTCATATAGTCTGTGTCTATGGCTCAAATGGTTCAAATAGCTCTGAGCACTATGGGACTCAACTGCTGAGGTCATTAGTCCCCTAGAACTTAGAAATAGTTAAACCTAATTAACCTAAGGACATCACAAACATCCATGCCCGAGGCAGGATTCGAACCTGCGACCGCAGCGGTCTTGCGGTTCCAGACCGCAGCGCCTTTAACCGCACGGCCACTTCGGCCGGCAGTCTGTGTCTCTCTCATATTCCTTCTTTTTTTTTCGATTTTCCCACCATCGTTGATACATTTCGAAATAATTGTATGGTCCAGACATACGTACTAGTAAACGTCTTCGTCAAATTAATGCCTAGCAAATAGTACTCCTCTGGCCCTCCAAGTCGGGACGTCAAATCAAACACTTTTCAGCTGTCTAATTTGCGAACTGTTATTTTATTTGGCTACCGGTTTAGGCGATTTACTACGTCATCTTCAGAGCCCCTGACCTCAACCATCATCATGGCTGAAGTGATCGCTCTATTAAGAAGAAATCTACGGATACAAGTATTTGAATTCTATTCCCTGTCTAAACCAGAACCGAGATTGGAACCTTCCTACACGTCGGTCAGGTGACCTGAAGATGGCGTAGTAAATCGCTGAAACTGGTAACTTAATAAAATAACAGTTTGAAAATTGGACGACTGAAAGTGATTAGACTTGACATCCTGTACTGAACAGCCGAGTCCGGAATCCATCTCGGAAAAGATGGGCATACAGAGACAGCCCGTTCAAGGAGCCTGTATTTCTTCCCGATTTTCACTGAGAATATTAATTTCACCAGAAAATTTTATAGGGCTTGGTGAAATCGTATCAACCTGAATTTTAGTCTCTGTCTTGAACCTTTCCTTTATTTCTATCATAACTTCTTAAATGTAGAGGTTGATCTGCAGAGCAGAAACACTTTATCCCTGCTTCACACCATTTTCATTTTAGTGCTTGTCTTTTGGTTTTCCGTTCTTATTGTTCCCTATTGGTTCTTATGTATTACTAGCGCATTCCGGTCGTTTATAATTACTTTCTCGGAGAACTGCTTGCACCGCCCTACGTTGATGAAAACTTATACCAGGTCGACGCACCCTACGGAAGCCACATAATTTTTCTTTGAGTCTTACCTCCATTATCAACCGCAACGTTAAAACTGCCCCTTACCATTATTTTTTCCATCATTATTCATTTCAGTTCAGATAGATAACAGAATGCGCATGGTTTCAGCTATTCAGAACGACCAAAATATTTACATATAGTCAATGTTTATTACAGAATCTTGGCAATCATAAAAGTTCTCGTCCCCCCCCCCCCCGCCCCCCTCGTTACTGTTATTACAATACTGTTTACTCTGTGGTTTGTCATTCTGGTATACACCAAATAAAAACTAAGAAAATTTAGATGAAAGCATATGGCAACAACTGTTACTTATCATCAACACCTGACTGATGTTAACTTTAACCATTTGAACCTCCTTCCATCCAAACACAATTTCTTTAGTAATTCAATAGCCATCTTTTCCTCTAATGCTTCTCTTATCGTTTTTCCCCTGCTTTCTAATGGTCTACATTAACCTCACATTTAATTTCATTAATATTCCATGTAAGGCTGTTATTCAAAATCCTGAATCACTAAACTACAGCGCCCCACTGCGCATCACCAACACCACAGTGAGCAATGACTGACGGGATATCAACCAACTAAGTCCCCTTACATATGGTACACTGACTGTGCGCTACCTCCAGTATTTATCTGTCTTCCACTACATTTGATCGCAAGTATTTAAAATCTCTATCAAACTCTGACTAATGCGGTATCCAGATTGACAGGCATTTCTTCTTCTGTCATGTCACCAGACAGTTGTGCCCACTCGTTTAGGCCCTTAATACACACTTTTCATCCGTCCGCTCTCTACTCCGCTTTTATCTGTAGAATTCATTTTTCTCTGTTAATATTAACGCCTTTGCTTTTAATTTCACCTATGATTGTTTTGACTTGTCATTATGCTGAACATATACTTCCGATGTGCTTTTCCTGAGCGATTTCTTCACATATATCCCGCTGCCAGTTCGCCCTTCACTTCCTGTTAATTTCACTGCTAAGCTATTTACATTCCTGCCTTCCTTTCTTTTCCTCAACATTTTTTTTTTCTTTCGGCGATCACTGCAACTATTTCGTCTATTACCAAGTTCCTTCACAGTTACAGCTCAGTAAATGGATAATCGTAGCCAAGGCAGCCACAAATCCACGAACCACCATTTTTCTTCAGATTTACTTGTTGGTTTTGCAGGTGACGGAAAAAAGTATGATGTGACAAGAGAAATAAATTATTAGGTTAGAGGAGACGAAACTGCAATAAGACAGGGAAACAGAATTCGATAATTAGAAGAAGAAAAGAAGTAAAAGTAATGAGAGAACATAACAGTGGTTGTGGGTGGGGAGAGGGGTGGGGCGAAGGGAAGAAATGGAAGTGGATGCAACGTGATAAAATTTTAGTTTAATTATCATGAAAGAAGGGTATATTCTTGGAAGCAACCTGAAATATAAACCTAAATTGTATAATGGTACGATATTTATTTAGAAACCAGATTGAAACTGCAAAAAAAGGATGTGTAGTATCACCATAGTTTATTCCTTATGAAATCCAGTTGAGGGCTTATACAGCTACAGAAAAGTAAGAAATTAAGGATGGGACCTCGACTGGTTGAAGCATCCAGAATTTTTCAGTGTTTCAAAAGGAGTATTAGAGTGGAATAGGTGAAAGAAATACAACAGAATGTGAACGGATAACTTTGAGAGATGAAATGGTAAAACTCATGAAATAAAAAGATTAATTGGTGAAACGAGAAAATATAAAAATGTAGCAAATGAAACAGGCAGAAGTGAATACAGACGTTAAAAAAAAAAAACAGATCGGCAAAGCATGAACAGAGATGGTGGCAGGCGTCACAAGAGAGGCATTGTGCATAATGGAGAGGTTTAGTATTGAAATTTTGAGAGAGTATTTCTCAGGAACAGTCGGACGACATATTGTTTCCTCCCACATAGATCTCTGAAATGACCACGACGAGAATAATCGAAAAGTAAGAGTTTATTCATAGGCTTACCGAAAATCCTTCTTCCCAAGCGCCACTAAGGAGGGGAACGAGAAAGGGAGGATCAAAAAAATGGTTCAAATGGCTCTGAGCACTATGAGACTTAACTTCTAAGGTCATTAGTCCCCTAGAACTTAGAACTACTTGAACCTAAGTAACCTAAGGACATCACACACATCCATGCCCGAGGCACGATTCGAACCTGCGACCGTAGCCGTCGCGCGGTTCCAGACTGTAGCGCCTAGAACCGCTCGCCCAACCCGGCCGGCGAAGGGAGGATACGTTAGTAGTATCCTACGGCACACACCGTCAGGTGGCTTGCGGAGTGTGATGTAGATATAGAATGACAAGCGACATGTGTACGATAATCAGAGGCGCAACGTATAGGTAAGTTGAAGTAACGTTTAAAGAAAAGACAATGAACTACATAAAGATCAAGAGCTTAGATGACTAGCCAGTACTAAATATGGATAGATGGCATAGAAGACTGTATAAAGGAAAGAAACTTGAAGATCATGTTATGAAAAGGGAAGACAAAGCGATTGGAAATGAATGGGAGGCTCCATACTGCGAGTCAAATTGGATATAGCACTGAAATATTTGAGTCGAAACAACTCACCTGTAGTAGAACAAATTTTATTAAGATCCTTGTGAGTATCAAAGATAACAAAGCTGTCCATATTGCTGTGTAAGATATACGAGACAGGTGAAACACCTTTACCATCAGTTTAATAATCTTGGTGGCAAAATACTAACGTGAATTATCTACAGAAGAGTTGAATGGTTTCTCGTAAGCAGACTTTTGGTGAAGGAGGAAGGAGGACGGGGGACTTACACCTAAAATGTAGGAACTTACAACAGGGACGATACACAGCTGTCCGGTTAGTAGAGGATATATACAGTAAAGAGTAAACAAAGGAAGGGAAATTATGAAAAAAAGAAATTAAATATAGGGATGAATAAATGAAATATTCCAGATTTGCTTCTTCTTGTCGCAGTTTTCAGGCCAAAGCTGTCCACGTTTGCATTGTCTGCCCAACCCTCTTCATCTCTGAATAACTGCTGCAACTTACATCCATTTGAACTTGCTTACCGTATTCTTGTCCACAATCTCCCTCTACAACACAACACCTACCTCCATTACCAAATATTGCTTTACACCCCAGGATGGGTCATATGAACCGATAACTTCTTTTAGTGAAGATGAACCACACATTTCTTTTCTCTCCAATTCTATTCTGCGCTCCCTCATTAGTAATTCGGACTAATCTTCAGAATTACTCTATGGCACAAAATTTCTAAATTTCTCGTATTGTCTGAACTGCTTATCGTCCACTTTTCACTTCCGTACAAGGCTACGTTCCAGAATTTTTTTTTTAAAAATAGTCTTTAACACTGAAGTATGTATTTCATATTAACAGATTCCTCTTTCTCAGAAATGCTTTCCTTGCTATTACAAGTTTGCAAATTATAGCCTCTCTACTTCTGTTATCACCATATATTTTGCTGCCCAAATTGCTAAACTCATCTTAGATTTTTAGTTTCTCATTTCTTAACGTGATTCTTTCAGCATCACCTGACTGAATTCGACTACAGTCCATTATCTTGCTTTGCTGCATCTTACAACGACGACATCGTCCCATACACCACAGCATCACCAGAAAACGGCCACTGATTGCTGTTCACCCTGTACCTCAGGTATTTATGTATATTAGATGATCAGAAACACTCTGAAAAGAATGTTACAGGGTAGGTTGCGCCGAGAAATAATTGATAAGAAAAATTCATTACGTTGTGCCGTTTCCGGTTTAATTAGCATTGAAGTTAGCCATTCACGCCGTTGCGTGAGTAATTTGAAGCGTCCCGCCACTGACGGTGTCGCCAAACGTGTTCTACATTTGGTTTCTTAAAACTGAACAAGAGGGCGATACAAAAATTGGCCATGTAGTATAGTGCGGATCGAATACGAAATAATCCTGGGCAGCCTCTTGCACTGTCATCTACGCCATATGAACAGCTGACGTTAAATGTATGTGGCGGACACCTTAATTTGCGCGCCCAATGGCCTGATCGATTAAATTCAATGCTAATTTTATCGGAAACAGCAAAAAAATCGAATTTTTTTCTTAACAATTATGTCGCAGCTCGACTTACCCTGCAACAATCTTACGAGCTTTTCAGAATGTTTATGACCGTCCTGTATAGGGAACAAGAGCGGTGTTGTCATACTTCCCTGCGGCACCATGGCGATTCCCGTGTCTTTGGTCAACACGGTGAACACTAATCGTCGAAGATTAGTTCACTGCACCCTGAATTTCGTCTACACTTAACGCAGCACGGGCCAGCGTTACGCGGCATTTCGTGTCTGTGGGAGTCATGGACGTTTACCTGTGGACTTCTAGTTTTAATTTAAACGTCCAGAGATACCAAGTCTGTTGAGCCAGTAACCCGCTTTTCTTTCCGTAAATACCTATCCAACGATCTCCAAATATTCTTCTAAGACAGTGTCCAACCGTCTATTCGGATCCTAGCCATGTCAAACAATAACTAGGGCAGCAGTTACTTTTTTTTGAATGGTTCAAATGGCTCTGAGCACTATGGGACTTAACATCTGAGGTCATCAGTCCCCTAGAACTTAGAACTACTTAAACCTAACTAACCTAGGGACATCACACACATCCATGCCCGAGGCAGGATTCGAACCTGCGACCGTAGCAGTCGCGCGGTTCCGGACTGAAGCGCCTAGAACCGCTCGGCCACCGCGGCGGGCGCAGCAGTTACTACCTGTGGATACTTTTGATTTAGAATTCCTAAAATAGAGGCGGGCTAAAGATGAGGATTCTTGAGAAGCTCACATTGCACATTCACGACATAACGTAGTTGTTTATTCACATCCAGCGTGACTTTTCAACCAACCAGTATAGCATTTTGCAAAGGCTGATTTGCCCAAGATTTGTAAACGAAGATTCATCTGTAAACAAATCTTGCATACAAACTACGCATCACTTTGCAGTTTTCGTAGACGACATTCTGCCAACATTAATCTATTTGAAAAGTTTGAAAAGTCATTTGCGTGAAGCTGTTGATGGAGTGACACGTAGAGAGGGTGAAATGTGTTGCTAGAACGCTTTCTCGCAGAGCACGGACCAATGGGCTTCAACAGCACAGGTAAACACACGATATGAATCTTACTGAAGAGCGTGCTTACATTTGGTAACATAACCGCAAACGTTGATTGGTTGATTTGAGAGAAGCAACCAAACAGCGAGGTCATCCGACCAGCGTCGGCCCTGCTCTTTCAGAGGAAATATCCCGGCAATTGCGTGATGCGATTTAGGAAATCAAGGAAAAAATAAATCAGGATAGCCGAACGCGGGTTTGAACCGTCGTCCTCCCAAACGCAAGTGCACTGTGCCACCTCGTTCGGTGCAGACGTTTGCGCCGCTTCTTCTCATGAATAGGTACAATGTGAATTTTAAAATTTTCCCGACGAACTGAGTGTTTGAAGAAATTTAGTGCTGGTACACAGTGGTTTGTAGAGATGTTGTCTGGTTCCTATTTGTTTGAATTCTGCATATATATGTTATGACGTTTATGTTAACAGGTTCTTCCCAAACGCACAGAAAAAATTATAGGAACTGAAAAGCAGGTGAAATAATTCATCAGCTATAAAAAATAAAAATTAATTACGTACGTCATCAACATTGCCACGTTGTCCTCTAGAAAATAGCGAAAACATCATCTTCGTGTATTTCCTCGTTCTGGATATATTTTTGGTTGGCAGATCCAGCTGTATCACCCTGTGCAGTCGTGTCATTTATTTCCATGTCTTTAATTTACATTACTTAGTAATGGACAGTTAAAGTCGCTGCAAAACCGACTCTATTTTAATTTCTGCTTAACAGAAGTTCTCTTTATCATCTTTCATCAGTTACTTACATCGAACAAGAACGGTAGCGACAGATATTATCCAGGAGCTTCCAGAAATCTGAGCGTGTTATAGTTTTTAAAGTGAAAAGGCTTGACCGTTGGTAAAACTCCGATATTCCTGAAGCTTTAGCAAGCCTTAGTTAACTGTTTTTCTGTTTTATGGAACAACTCTGTTGTTGATAAACTGGATGGTCAAAATATCTAAAGCCCACAGATACAAAAAAGATAAAAATCGCACAGGTCACTCCTTCATATTCTCTTAAGAAGGGTAAATGAACGGACTTCCATAATTACAGACAAATATCCTTAAAGCCGGTTTCCTGCAAAATAATTGAACATATTATGAGTTTCAATGTTCTAATCGCTTTATAGCATGTGTCAGTGACCCTGGTGAACAGTTTGAGTATTTTATATGACAGTCATAGAAAAAGACGGGAACTGGACCTAGGTTACCTGTATGCTTACCGTAAAGCAGACGTTCCTAGGACAACTCCTGCTGGCGTGACGGTGGTTTGCGGCTGTGGTATATTGTTACTATTTGATCAAGATCCACAGGCCGTTGCGTTTATGGTATCCTCAAAAGGTCTTTCCAATAAAACAAGGGAAAGTATAGTTGCATCTAAACGAAAACTGTCATAATTTGACAACTATAAATGTTAAAACGTACTTGCACATGTAGTTATATTCGTCTTGTTGTACGAATATGTGATATCTATTGTTCAAAGGGATTTGGAGAGTACGTGAATTAACGTCCGGCATTTTTAATCTATTTTGACATAGACGGTACCTGTGGTCTTAATGCGTGGCTTGAGACCTTCGCTTTCAATATGTGCTACAACTAAAATCATTCGCCATGTATTGTCTGTGTCCTGCGTTACTGTGTCAGGTGACTCCCTCAGAAGCAAGTGACGACCAGTATCCCAGTGTTTTGTAGTGAGTTACACAAAATGCAGCCGTCATTTGATGCGATTTATGGATTCAACCAAACATACGCAAGGCGACGTCTTAATAAAATGCAAGTTGCAAGGGCGATTTACTTGATCCCGAAAAGGATCGACTTTCCGTCGTGTTGCTGCAGGCGCCAATGTCTCTCCGTCTGTCATCAATAGGTTGTTGACACGTTAGAGGGAGAGAGGTCAGTACACAAGGCGAGTTGGACAATGTCGCTGACGCACTACAACATGTGAAGACCGATACTCGGCCGCCTCTGCGTTACGTTGTCGCTCGTCTACCACCAGAATACTGTAAGATGATCTCAGAAGGTCACTGGAGCAGCTGTATCCGATCAGACTGTCACGAACAGGCTGCGAGAAAGCACCGTACGTCCCAGAAGTGTGTTCCAGTACCCCGCATCATATGACAACATCTTGCAACTCGCCTTCATTTCTGCTGCTCCTATGTCAACTGACAACTTCGTCACTGGCGAGAAATGTTATTCGCAGATATTGTCTGACGCAACGTGACCGCCATTTTCGTGTGTGGAGACGCGCGGTGAGCGGTGCCTCCAGATAGTGTCCAGGAAATCCACAGATTTCCAAGGTTCTGTGCTGTTGTGCGGAGGCATCAGTTTTGACAGCCATACACATCTTGTCGTTTCCATCGTCGCCTTACCGCCACGGAGCACATCGAACGGATTCTGCTGGAACGTGTGGTCGATGCTACATGCGGTGGAGGTCCTGAATTCCGTCTTATGCCAGGGGCCATGTGGGCAGGCGTCAGCAGGGATGTCTTCCGAAGCCTAGACATTGAAGTAATGGAATGACTGGTGCTAAAAGCCATCGCGCGTATGTGGGACACACTTGACGGTCGTGTTCGTGTCGTCCTGTTCCAGTACAATCTCTCAAAGAACTCTCGTAGGCTCTCTCTGAAGAATGGGGACAGACTCCATTTGGTGACCTTCGTAGACTTACGCGGAGCACAACACGTACGTATCAGGCAGTGATAAACATTCAGGAAGGGAATACAAGTTCTCTAAGTCCAATGAAAAGCACCCAGTATGACGGGATGATTGATTGTTTCCACTTTGTTTTCGACCCTTGTCGGACGTTTGAGTTCTTTTTTATAAGTGATCGATGATGTAATGATGTTTCGTGATGTGCTTGGTATTTGAAAGATAAAGGTACAATATGGTAACACATCCATACGTCTATTATTTCTCCAGACGCCCAAATTCGTGTTCCCCCTAGTTCTTCTTACCAGTGTATTTTGGGTGGCCTGTCTGAACTACGTCTCCGTGTGTAAACACATAAGGAACATATGCTTGGGCTGCAATTCTTTTATTTGGATGTGTTGAGCTGTGCGTACACAATAAATGATCAACTCGTAGTGGCACTAGAGTAGTGCAGCGGTGCGAGCACCAGAGGCGAGGCGCCTGCAGCTGAACTCACCAGCTGGTCTGGGCAGACGGCGGAGACTCGCGACACGGCCCGCTCGCGCTCCTCTGCGTCCGCTGCTATCCTCACCAGCGACACCTGCAAAAAAAGGGCGACAACGTCCTTAGGTTAGCCACAGACCGGACTGTTTTATACCAAAATAGGCTACATGAGCATCCGATTCCCCAAGATATACTTCTGCTAGGAATAGTGTCGATGACATGTCGGTGTTGCATGGTGATGGAATTCTGAAGGATAAATGATAATTAATTGAAATTCTCTGCTGCTGACAGGTATTGTTGATATAGTACCTCGATGGGGACATGGCAGACGCTCTATCCATCTGAGTTACCGACGACATAGACGAATAGATGAGTGAATGGACAAATATTTTTTAGGAACATTACGAATGTAGGTTGTGGACAGTTGGGAATGTGGGTCTCACGGGAAGCGTCCAAGGGATAAGTCTCTGCAGTCGCGCTATCCTCTGGGTGTCCTCGGTGGCTCAGATGGATAGAGTGTCTGCCATGTAAGCAGGAGATCCCGGTGCACACATTTTCACCTGTCCCTGTTGACGTGTATCAGCAACACCTGTCGGCAGCTGAGGGTTTCAATTAATTATCATTTATTCTAGAGAAGCTGCATGGTCTTCAATGGCATCTGTTCTTTCGAGAATAGTTACTATCTTCATATATATATAATTCTGAAGGAAGCTCGCATTTGTGGACAGTGTCCCAAATTCTACTCGACTTTCGTATCTAGTTTTTGCTGAATAAGTTAACCAGAGGTGCTGAGGTACAGAAGGACACAAGTAATTAAGTCAGCTGAAAAAACGATCACAATGATAATTCAGTATGGTTGAAAGGCTTTGCAATTGGAGGGCACCTCGGTGACTTCCATGTCCATACTCTAGCCCAGAAATCTTACTGGGGAAACAGGACCTATAGCTTAACGTAGAATTACAACAACGGGTCGTTCGTGACAAATCTTGGCAACTTCTTTTCTTATTACTTACTTATATTAAATTTCTTCTTGATTGGAATTTAATATACAAGCAAAATTTTCCGTTTCGTGGAACTGAAAAAAAGTAATAATACAGTAAATACATTTTTGATGACTGCGATGGGCGTTCAGTAAATAATGCAACAATTTTTTTGACCAGTTTCCCCTGAAAAATTTTTTAATTTGTTGTGGGACATGGTGAAATATTTCTCCTTAAGCCCCTATTGTTTCACGAAGTTCCCTTAGGCGACGGCGCTATATGCAGTCTCCAAAATGGCGCCTGTAACGCAGGTGCGTTCCATGTGGAGAGCTATATTTGAGTTTCTTTTGGTGGAAAACCATAGCACTGCAGATATTTATAGGCTCTTGCAGAATGTCTACGGAGACATGGTAGGGGACAAAAACACGATGAGTCGTTGGGCGAGGCCCGTGTCCTTATCGCAACAAGGTCGCGAAAATCTATCTTATCTCTCGCGGGCCGGCTGGCCGCACACAGCTGTGAATCCTACTATGTTGGAACTCATTGGAGCTGATGGACGGCTCACAATCAAACACTTCGCTACTCAGTTGGAAATCTCTGTTGGTAGTACTGACGCACTCGTCCACCATATTTCTGACAACCAAGATTATAAATATAATGCCTTCTTTATCACATTTCTCACGCCTTTTGAAACTTGCTTTCGATTACGGAATTGGGTACTGACACTAACAGGCAGCCCGAGTGGCTGACTAGGGGGATATGAATATCGCGTAGAACAAAGTGAGAATTACATCAAAATGTTAGAAGCAGTCACACTTGAGTTGCAGAAGCTCATTACAAACAGTACAGTAAGGCGTTTAAAACGTTACTAGTAAGGTGAAACGTATCTGGTACGCAAATAGAATACCTAATTCTCAGGATAAAATTGAAACCATATGGTCAGTAGGGAAGGAAGTGCCTCGTTATCAGCACCAGCTTCAGGATATAGTGTCAGTGCGTGGTAGAAATGTTTCAGTTACTGGTAAGTCGGATATATGTGCTGCATTTAATAGTCACTTTCTGAATATAGCAAGTGATTTAAACATAAGCTTAGTTTCTACAGGGAATCATATAACTCCATTAGAAAATAGCTTTCTGAGACTATCTGTAATATCCTCCATGATACTGACTGGGGAGAGATTGAGTCAATAATTTAATCACTAAAGACTACGGACTCTCATGGTTATGAGGGGTACCCAGTAGAACACTTAAGTACTGTTCTGTGTATGTTAGCCCAATATTTAGGTACATCTGTAACTTTTAGGAATGGTGAGCTTCCTGGCTGATTAAAGTACTCAGTAGTGAAGAAACTTTATAAAAATGTAGAAAGGGGTAATGTGGGCAGTTTTAGACCTATTTATTTGCCATCGGTGTTTGCTAAAGTTATTGAAAAGGCTGTATATACAAGCATAAGTGATCATTACAGTTCACATAATTTGCTGTGAAATGTACAGTTAACAGTTCCAAGTGGTGTAACAACTATTTAAATGCTGTATTCTCGTTTCTCTGTGAGGCCTTGAACGAATTAAATAAAAGGTTTCGAGCTTTAGGCGTTTTCTTTGATTTACGTAAGGCGTGTGAATGTGTTGATCACAAAATATTACTGCAGAAGTTGGACCATTATGGGATAAGGTGAGTAGCTCAGATTTAGTTCACCTCTTACCTTAAGAAGAGACAGCAGAAAGTCATTCTTCGCAGTGTTCCGAATGATTACGGCGTGGAGTTCCAGTGGGGCACAGTTAAACAGGCGTGCCCCAGGGGCCGGTGCTGAACCCACTACTGTTTCTTATTTTGTATAAAGGATATACCCTCAAGTATTACAAGTGGTTCTAAAATATTTTTGTTTGCTGATAACACCAGCTTGATTGTAAATGATCTTGAGTTGCAATACTGACACATCAAATAGTGCAGTACAAAACGTGAGTTCACAGCTTGTAGAAAATAAACTGATGCTAAATCACAGTAAGACTCAGTTTCTATAGTTTTTAACACGCACTTCGACAAAAACGGACCTTTTGATTACACAGAATGGGCATATAATTAGTGAGTCAGAACAGTTCAAATTCCTAGGCGTTCATATAGAAAGCAAGCAGTCGTGGAAAGTTCATGTTCAGGATCTCGTTCACAAACCAAATGATACTTTATTTAATATTCGATCAGTACATGAAATTAGTGATAGTTCAACACAAAAAGTTGTCTACTTTGCGTATTTTCATTCGCTAATGAGGTGTGGTATTATTTTTGGGGTACCTTTTCTGATTCAAAAAGGATATTTTTGGCTCAGAAACGTGGGTTCGAGCAGAGTGCGGTGGAAGTTTTCGAACCTCTTGCTGACCCCCGTTCAGCAGACTGGTAATTCTGACACCGGCCTCTCAATACACATTGTCTTTAATGTCATTTTTTGTTAAAAATATTAGCTTATTCCTGTTAGCAGGTTCCACTCAGTTAACTCTAGACGGAAATCCAGTCTGCACTTGCAACGCTCCCCGTTGACTCCATTGCGTAAGAGTGTGCAGTAGTCTGCTGTATCCATTTTCGATAAGCTGCCACAACAATTCAAAAATATTAGCAATAGTCCACGCACTTTCAAGTCCAAACTGAAGAGTTTCCTCATTGCACACTACTTCAGTTCTGTCGAGGAACTGCTGGAAGAATTAGAAAATGACCGAATAGCCTTGGCTTTCATAAAAAGCGATTACCCTGTACGTGACCAAGTTTTGATCGAGGCTCATTGTATCGGCGTTTTAAGGTGTAGACAACAGACTCTCGTGCTGTACTGACCACCACATTCAGGGTAAACATCTGCTACCTCCGGTGGTTGGCGTCCGGCCTGAACAATAACGATGGTCACTTACCAGCCATGCACGGGCCCCACTGACCCTCAGCTTCACTTCTCTTAGAAACGGAACCGATCCGGAACTTAATGGATCACGTCAAGTCAAGAGTCAGTTCAGAACAGACAGGCGTGTTCCAAAACAAAGTAGAATCTTCTTCTTTTGCAGCAAATTTTTTCTTCATTACGACCTTTATCCGACTAGGAATGCGTAAGTGGTACTTAACATACGTATAAAATGATGGATCGAAGCATTAATCTTCCACTAGACGACTAGGTAGGACGACTGATGACATAATAAATGAGTTTTCTTTCCGTACGATCAGCGAGGAAATGTATACGTGGTACATACTAAACAGAAGAAGGGACAGGATTATATGGCAAATATTTAGGAATCACGGAATAACAGTCGTGTTAGCAGTGAGTGTCACAGCTGGCAAAAACTACAGGCAAACACAGGACATGGAATACGTGCATACATTCTTCAAATGATTGAGGACGTTAGGTCTGAAGGCTATTCTGAGATGAAGTGATCTGCACAGGAAATAGAATCGTTGAGAGCCGCTTGAAACAGATCAGTGAACGGATGCGATAAATAGCTAATTTTAGACCAACGTGAGGGAAGTTCTTTGATAAGCTTTATACTCTCGACATAATATCTCCAGGGAGAGCGATCAGCAAAATTATAAAAAAAATTGTTTGCTTTGGCCTATACCGGTAATTTTTATTTTGCGTAATGGCTAGTGGTTTCGTACCAAGTGCCATCGTCAGACCATGCACTAGCACGCTGTAGTCGACCTTCCTTCCATAGTAGGCGTTTACAAAATTTTTTGTTCCTTTATATAGCTGCTGATATTACCTACACTGTTGTCTCGCATTATGCATTTCACTCTGTCCCAAAAATCCGGGGTGTCGGCGAGATGGTGAATGGTAAAGTGTCTTTCCTAAGAGAACAAATTTGTAATTTTTTTTCTCTAAGCTGTTCCACAAACTTTTATGCCAGACGTTCCAAGGCCACACATAACGTCATTGCCACAGTGTAACATTACAAATTGGCTTGTAAAGCGAAAACTAGATACTGTAGTATGCAGTAAAAGCTTCCGAAAGATCGACAGAGCTGCTTTTTCTTCCATAAAAATTTCAGTGCTTTCCTAAGAACCCACAGGATGAAACAAACAGAAAGGAAGGGTACTGTTTAACGTCCCGTCGACAGCGAGATAATTAGGGGCAGAGTATAAGCTCGGACTGAGGAAGGATGGAAAACGAAATAGGCGGTGCGCTTTCGAAGTAACCATCCCGGCATTTGCCTTAGGCGGCTTAGGCAAATAAACTCTATAGATGAATACGAGCCATGACTACTGACGATGTCAAACAAGTCCTTGTAAGGGCGATATTCGCTAAGCCGCTTCATAATCTTTTGAAAATTGTGATCTAGCCCTCTGAAAGGAACACTGCTCTGGGATACCTCTATAGTTGACGTTAACAATGCTAACGGAGCATCCATTGTTTTCCAGTAAGTAGATTTCTGTTACATATTGTTAGTGTTCCGAAAATGTGGATCCTCTTCCAGGTCTGACAGACCGAGTGTTCCTATTAATGATAGGTTTTGCTGGTCTTTTCGATCGGATGCTTTCAAAAGTGTCACGTATTTGTCGGTCTGTTTGACCGCTGTTCCAGTCTCCCAGGACTCCTGTTTTCTCTGTCTGAACATTTCAAATGGTTCAAATGGCTCTGAGCACTATGTGACTTAACTTCTGAGGTCATCAGTCCCCTAGAACTTAGAACTACTTAAACCAAACTAACCTAAGGACATCACACACATCCATGCCCGATGCAGGATTCGAACCTGCGACCGTAGCGGTCGCGCGGTTCCAGACTGCAGCGCCTAGGACCGCTATTCCACTCCACATTTGATCAATTTGATTGAAAGTTCTTGTAGCACACTAAGGTTGATATTTTTGTATTCACTGAGGAACGAAACAAAACTGTAACCACTCCCATCTAACGTTTTAATTTTAATTATTCCGTTTTCACGGAAACTTGTTACAGCAAAAGAAATAGCAGGATGAAAAATTAGGTAAAACACATTTTCCCTTTTTTCCTTAAAGATTTAAGATGGAAGGTCAGAAATCCGTTTCAAATCGGCCGAAAAAAAAATTCTACCTCTCGCACTCTCTCAAAATTCACGTGAAGAATCCGAGTCAGACGTACACTCAGATGGGTCGTACGTTCTGCCTACTATCCTAGACCCTCGTAAAAAAACAGACACCAGCGTTGACTCTACTGATGATGTTCGCGATGATGAATGTATTCGAGAAATATTTGAAGTAGAAAATACCTTCAATTTCGAGAAGACATCGGAGAAAAACCTTAATCTGACACAAGTGACAGAGGAAGCTGATTAACTCCACAGCTGCCTACTGATTTTTGTGGCTATTTCAGCCTCTAGCAATGGCAATCAAAATGATAGTTGTCTTCCAGCTTCTTACTACGAAAGAAACAAATGTTTTACTTGTTCATCAGGTCCTATACAATCTAGGACGCGAACAGCAGCAGACAACATCATAAAAGCACGACTGTCCAAGATGTGTTCCCCCTCTCACTGTAGGAAAGAAACCTGATGTGAGGAAAAGTACGGGTCCTTTTATTTGCCAGGGACATGGTCTACAAGAGTGTAAAGCATACCAATGAAAAGTTAACGAAACTGCGTTCTGTTATGGAACTAAAGAAAGTATAGGTTATATAGACACTACCGTGCAGAAAGGGAACGCTGTGATTGCACTCACTTCCGTACAGCACGTTCAGATCTTCTGCGAGAGAGCCTAAGACCTCACTCTTTGCCACTTCGCTGTTGGAGAGTCAATTTTCCCATCAGTTATAACAGAAAAGCGATTAGGAATATTGCTTAGAACATTTCGATGCGGTTAATTGGGTACGGGTAAACGGAGGGAGAAATATGATCCAGCTTCTACTATTAGAGCGTATTTAACACGTTTATTCGGAACAGCTAGTTCCGCATATATACGCCCTATAAACGTGATGGTATTAACGTCATGGACCTGGCAGATGTACATATTGCATCTATTTACAACCACTCCGGTAAAGGGTGTGATAGGCCCCCACTTTCTGTGGCAGAAAAATTTAAGCATCCAACATGGTCGTCGTTGGTGTTTGTGTAAATCGGGGCACATGTCAATTCGACAGGCACAGCGGAAGTCATTCGCGTTTCCGTGAGGTTTCATTTGTGTATTCGCTCGATTCAGTATGCGTTCGTGTCCGAGATTGCTAAAACGGAGTCATATTTCGTGCACTGTACGTTATAAACTGTAAGGTTTAATCTGGGAGTGTTGTGAAACCTCCTTTACGTATAAAACATTAACGTAAGTGTTGAAGGACCGGTAGGCACGAGAAAAACACCTTGCCTGTGTCGTCTTGCCAGTTTAACATTGGGTCTAAACGGCCGACGGGAATAGTCACAAAAATATGTTGTGTAAATGTACGTTAGGTCGATTTGTGTACCACGGAGAAACTTTGTTCTGTGAACCACTGAAGTAATTCGCTCTGTGTACCACAAACAAAATCTGATTTAAGTACCACGGAAATAGTTCGTTTTGTGAACCACAGAAATAGTACGCATTGTGTACCTCCAATGATCAAGCCTGTCGCCAGGCTTTACCAGGAGAGAGGAGGCGGCAAGGAAAACAGGTGCAAAATGTAGCAGACAAGATTTCTCACCCGTTCAAGTAACGGGAACGAAAGGAAAGACAACAGGTAAGAGCTCGTCAGCGCGCTCAAAGATTTCAGAAATGGAATATGTACAACAAATCACAGCACCTGGAAAATTAGCCTAATTTACTCAATAATCACGAAAATATCCAATGAACTTAAAGGGAAATATGTTAGTCAAAGAATTATTGGAATTATAAGGAACGAGTTATTTCCACTTGCCTTCTATCAAGCCAATCTTGAGAAACAAATAACCGTGTTAGAAAGGGAAAATACAAAATTGGAGCTGCAGGTAGACACGTTAAATGGGCTACATGCCGCCAGTAATGTCGAATCAATTGAGGCTTAAAGACAGGCACGACTGGAAGGATGAAAAGATTTTTGAGGAAAGAGAATGACTAAGACAAGAATTAGCAGTTGCAGAAGGGCCAAATGCCAAGCAACCTAATGAAGACCTAGAAAGCGAAACTGACAAATATAAAACTGATAACGACAACCTACGAAGTCCATGAAACAAACCGTTTCTTCCCTCGTACGCAGCCGTTGTTGGTGCCTGGAAAACAAGGACACAAATAAAGATTGATCAAGCCAAAGAGAAACAAGAGACAACTCTGTTTATTAGGTCAACAACAAAACAAGAAAGATGTGAGGGACATATTAACGAGAAACGTCAATCCTCGCGTAGATAAACATAAAATAAAGTCAATCAAGACTATTCCAAGCGTAGTCATAGTGGAAACAGAACCAAAAGACGATCGTAAGAAAGTAATGGAAAAAACATCAGAAACAAAAGAGTCAAAGTGTGGAGGTCCAAACAAGAGGAGACCATTGCTCGTGGTATATGTAGTACCATCAACCGTTTCTCATACAGATTTCTCAGATGAAATGTATGTTCTAAATGTTAGTGATAACAGGGCTGGAATTTGCTGATGACGCAAAAATTCGTTTCAAAACTGAGCCCCAGGAAACAGGTACATTCAGCACTATAACTGAAGTTAGCACCAGAGTGCGTAAACTATTACTATGACAAGAAAGGGTCTACATCAGCTTCCATGCCTTCGAAACAAGAGACTATAACAACGTTGTCAAATGTTTCAAGTACTGCAACTTAGGGCACCCCTCTATATTTTGTACTGTGAGCCAATCGATATGTATCAACTGTCGTGTGAAGGCACACAGAAAATTCAACTGTCCTGAAACAGAGAAAAAAGCGGTATGTATCCCATGTAAACTGAGAAATCGCGTGTGTGATAAAGCAGGCGGTCCTGACTGCCCGACGTACAAACAGTCTTATGAGTCAAACAGAAAGAACCGATTATGGCACAAACGACATACAATAAGTTGGCCCATAGTAACATCAGCCGGAACATCTAAATAAAGAAGGAACTGGACTAAACACATGCAAGTCAACATAAGAGTACAGCCCTTGAACTTAGAAAGAAGTACAAACCACCTTCTAAGAGGGCAAGTGCATGGCGGAGAGCCACTGCATCGTAACAACAAAAGAAACACAAACAAGTACACGACGTGGACACACCGTACCTACGTCTTCAACAGAAGAAATTCAATTGAAATATTTTGAAGTGACTGATTACATAGATGACATGATAGTGCAGTGGGAAAGTGATTACTTTGTTGCACATAATTTGAAACACAAGTTTTTCGGGTGTGCATTGTCAGAGTCAAGGGCTGTAAATAGAGCTTGAGCTATAGAAGAGGAAATATCTACATATGAATGAGTGATTACAAGCAATCATAAAAATAATTTAACGGCTAATTATTCTTATGGTCTAACAATCACACTGCATACTCAATAACTTTAGTGGACACTCGACACAGAGGACACTGATAAATGAAAATAAAATCGTAAAAGACCAGTCTAAAATAGAAGCGAAACGTACGACAAAACGAGGTATAAGGAATGTGTTAATTCAGAAAATCATGAGGTTACCTACAGACAAGTGCGGAGCAGGTAGGAGTACAGGATAGAGCTACGTGTAAAGTGATCTCAGCTGCTATTGAGTCAGAACTCGTTCAGTCCAAATTAATTGCAAGTAAAAGTGCGCAGGAAAAATCACTCCCTTCTACATCGACATCTACATCAACATGGATACTCTGCAAATCGCATTTAAGTGCCTGGCAGAGGGTTCATCGAACCACCTTCAAAATTCTCTATTATTCCAATCTTGTATAGCGTGCGGAAAGCACGAATACCTGTATCTTTCCGTACGAGCTCTGATTTCCCTTATTTTATCGTGGTGATCATTTTTCCCTGTGTAGGTCGGTGTTAACAAAATATTTTCGTATTCGGAGGAGAAAGTTGGTGATTGGAATTTCGTGAGAAGATTCCATCGCAACGAAAAACGCCTTTCTTTTAATGATGTCCAGCCCCAATCCTGTATCATTTCAGTAACACTCTCTTCTATATTTCGCGATAACACAAAATGTGCTGCCCTTCTTTGCACTTTTTCGATGTACACCATCAGTCCAATCTGGTAAGGATCCCACACCGCGCAGCACTATTCTAAAAGAGGACGGACAAGTTTACTGTAGGCAGTCTCCTTAGTAGATCTGCTATATTTTCTAAGTGTTCTGCCAATAAAACGCAGTCTTTAGTTAGCTTCCCCACAACATTTTATATGTGTTCCTTCCAATTTAAGTTGTTCGTTATTGTAATACCTAGGTATTTAGTTGAATTTACGGCTTTTAGATTAGACTGATTTATCGTGTAACCGAAGTTTAACGAGTTCCTTTTAGCGCTCAAGTGGATGATCTCACACTTTTCGTTATTTAAGGTAACTGCCACCTTTCGCACCATTCCGATATTTCTTCTAAATTGTTTTTCAGTTTGTTTTGATCTTTTGACGACTTTATTAGTCGATAAACGACAGCGCCGTCTGCAAACAACCTAAGAAAGCTGCTCAGATTGTCTCCCAAATCTTTTATATAGTTACGGAACAGCAAAGAGCCTATAACACTACCTGGGGGAACGCCAGAAATCACTTCAAATCACTTCTGTTTTACTTGATGACTTTCCGTCAATTACTTTGAACTGTGATCTATCTGACACAAAGTCACAAATCCAGTCACATAGCTGAAACGATATTCAATAAGCACGCAACTCCACTACGAGCTGCTTATGTGGTACAGTGTCAAAAGCTTTCTGGAAATCCAGAAGTACGTAATCCCTTGTCAATGTCACTCAACACCTCATGTGAATAAAGAGCTAGTTGTGTTTCACAATAATGATTTTTTCTAAACTCATGTTGACTGTGTGTCAATAGACCGTTTCCTTCGAGGTAATTCATAATGTTTCAACACTATATATGTTCAAGAATCCTGCTGCATATCAACGTTAATTATGTGGGCCTGTAATTAAGTGATTTACTCCTAGTATCTTTCTTGAGTATTGGTGTGACCTGTGCAAGTTCCCAGTCTTTGTGTACGGGTCTTTCTTCTCTTCTTATCTCTCGACAGACTACAACAAATTGGAGGAGAGTATACAGTCAAGTAGGATGGAGAACAAAAAGAACCTACAGACGGCGCTGCATCCACAGGATGTAAATCTATTATCCATCAACGGAACAAATGGGTACGACACTTTTGAGCTCAGAAAATATACCTACTGGTGCGAAAGCATTAGAAGAGCTGTTGAACAATGTGTGTACACGTCGTTCAGATAATTTAAATTTAGAGAAAATCTATAAGGACTTAGTTGGTGCTCGTGGAAGAATCCACTTTGGTCATAACAAAACCTCGCCGAACGATTATATCTTTACTAGATGTCTATTGTGAGAGTAATGCAGCTGAATGCAGATAGGAGTGTCTTAGTGAGTACCGCATTGATAAAAGCTGCAACAGAACTAGAGACGGATATGATATGTTTTCGAGAGCTGTACTCCAGAGATGGACGACTCATACACCTTCCTCCAGGCGCATTCATCGTCATCGCCGATCGTACTCCAATTTCAGCCATTAATGTATTAATCAGAAATTTTACTGTTACTAAAGTTACTCAGTATAGTAATAAGCACATAGTTACAATAGAACTGACATGGAGAGATACAAAATGGGTCATAATTATACTGTATGCCCAAGACTCAGAAGACATTCATTCGTATGTACAATATATTGTAGAGCCTCCAAAATACGCAAAACATAAAAACCTACTGATCTGTTTTGGTATAAACTGTGCTGTGGCACTCAGACGAATCGAATGATAGAGGCAGAGTCGCCAATGATATATTACATGTGAACAAACTTTATACGCTGAATAAGGAAGGACAACCACCAACCTTTCGAGCATATGGTGGACATCACAGTAACAAAGACCTATCTGTAGTTAACGCCGGGGCATTACGTTAGTGACAGACTTGACTATTTACGAAGGATACACCCGAAGTGCTCACAATGTGATCATGATAACAAAACAGACTCATAACGAAGTAGATGAAGCGAATGATAACATATGTTTACTGAACACAGCAGACTGGGACAGGTTCCGACAAATTATCGCAGAATACCCATTAGCTGACACTCCAGGAACTATTGACTAGAAAATATATGTACTGGTCGGATTAATAATAAATGCACAAATACTAGCAAAACCACGTAAAAACGTACCTACAAAACAACGTTCTAAAAATGCTTCTGGCGCTGCAGTCCGGAACCGCGGGACTGCTATGGTCTCATGTTGGAGTCCTGCCTCGGGCACGGGTGTGTGTGATGTCCTTAGGTTAGTTAGGTTTAAGTAGTTCTAAGTTATAGGGGACTTATGACCTAAGATGTTGAGTCCCATAGTGCTCAGAGCCATTTGAAGCATTTTCAACTATCAGCGAGCAAACAATGCTAGGGAAATGCTGGCAAGACTACAGATGCACATGAAGATTACAGAACAATACAGGACAGTTCTATTTGAGACCAAAAAAACGACAGTAGGATCATTTTGTACAACAACAGTTACAAAACAATATGCGGGGAACCCCCTATAAAATCGTGACAGAGGGTGCCAAAACACCGTTATTGCTGGCAACCTTGAAAAAAGGTGACAAGGCACTGACACAGGGCTGGAGAGGCACTGCAGAATACATTGTTGCAGAAACCCCGTCCCGATGATGATGCAAGTACCGATTTACAAATAGTATATGAATATGCGAATGAACATGCAGCATGAATATAATACTGAAACTGCAGTCGGCCCATTTACGTATGAAGAGGTAGCTACAGCAATTGTCAAGTTGAAGAAAGGGAAGACTGTTGGCCCTGATAACTTCCATGCTGAAGTTCTTCAGCAGGTTGCAGCATCAACAACAAAATTCTTAACTGACACCTTATGGTCGTACAGTTAATAAGGAATTCCTCTTCGAAGTTATCCGTCCTCTGCGTGAAGCACTCTGGAAAAAAAAAGACCTGAGTGGTGGCTCAAACACTCGTCGAAATTGTATCAGAATAATGCTCCAGCTGACACTTCAATGTTTGTTTGTTATTTTTTGGCAAAAAAGAAAACCTTCCGGCGTAAACAGGGTGCTGTGACTTCTTTCTATTCCCAAGACTGAAGAAAACCATGAAGGAAAGTCGTTTTGCCACCACTGATGTGATAAAAACGGAATCGGCGAAGGAGGTGAACTTCATGACGAAAAGTGAGCTCCAGATGTGCTTACAAGACTGGAAAAAGCACTGGTACAAGCGTATTAAATTTGAGTGGGATTACTTTGAAGGGCAGGAATTTAATGTTGATGAATAACTAAAGAAATTAAGAAATAATGGTGACGTATATCGAAGCATAGAAAATACACTCCTGGAAATGGAAAAAAGAACACATTGACACCGGTGTGTCAGACCCACCATACTTGCTCCAGACACTGCGAGAGGGCTGTACAAGCAATGATCACACGCACGGCACAGCGGACACACCAGGAACCGCGGTGTTGGCCGTCGAATGGCGCTAGCTGCGCAGCATTTGTGCACCGCCACCGTCAGTGTCAGCCAGTTTGCCGTGGCATACGGAGCTCCATCGCAGTCTTTAACACTGGTAGCATGCCGCGACAGCGTGGACGTGAACCGTATGTGCAGTTGACGGACTTTGAGCGAGGGCGTATAGTGGGCATGCGGGAGGCCGGGTGGACGTACCGCCGAATTGCTCAACACGTGGGGCGTGAGGTCTCCACAGTACATCGATGTTGTCGCCAGTGGTCGGCGGAAGGTGCACGTGCCCGTCGACCTGGGACCGGACCGCAGAGACGCACGGATGCACGCCAAGACCGTAGGATCCTACGCAGTGCCGTAGGGGACCGCACCGCCACTTCCCAGCAAATTAGGGACACTGTTGCTCCTGGGGTATCGGCGAGGATCATTCGCAACCGTCTCCATGAAGCTGGGCTACGGTCCCGCACACCGTTAGGCCGTCTTCCGCTCACGCCCCAACATCGTGCAGCCCGCCTCCAGTGGTGTCGCGACAGGCGTGAATGGAGGGACGAATGGAGACGTGTCGTCTTCAGCGATGAGAGTCGCTTCTGCCTTGGTGCCAATGATGGTCGTATGAGTGTTTGGCGCCGTGCAGGTGAGCGCCACAATCAGGACTGCATACGACCGAGGCACACAGGGCCAACACCCGGCATCATGGTGTGGGGAGCGATCTCCTACACTGGCCGTACACCACTGGTGATCGTCGAGGGGACACTGAATAGTGCACGGTACATCCAAACCGTCATCGAACCCATCGTTCTACCATTCCTAGACCGGCAAGGGAACTTGCTGTTCCTACAGGACAATGCACGTCCGCATGTATCCCGTGCCACCCAACGTGCTCTAGAAGGTGTAAGTCAACTACCCTGGCCAGCAAGATCTCCGGATCTGTCCCCCATTGAGCATGTTTGGGACTGGATGAAGCGTCGTCTCACGCGGTCTGCACGTCCAGCACGAACGCTGGTCCAACTGAGGCGCCAGGTGGAAATGGCATGGCAAGCCGTTCCACAGGACTACATCCAGCATCTCTACGATCTTCTCCATGGGAGAATAGCAGCCTGCATTGCTGCGAAAGGTGGATATACACTGTACTAGTGCCGACATTGTGCATGCTCTGTTGCCTGTGTCTATGTGCCTGTGGTTCTGTCAGTGTGATCATGTGATGTATCTGACCCCAGGAATGTGTCAATAAAGTTTCCCCTTCCTGGGACAATGAATTCACGGTGTTCTTATTTCAGTTTCCAGGAGTGTATAACAGAAATGTAATGGAAGAGGCGACAGCAGTTTTTTGGATATTTATACAGGATGAACGGCAACAGGTTAACGAAACAGATTTTTAAATATCTTTGGAACATGAAATCAACAATAGTAGGAATTCAAGAACTTAGGAAAGATTTGGAAAGCAACAGCGTAAGCGCAAAACGGTGCAACAGAATGAGAGATTTTTAAGAAGAAACTTTTAAAAATGGAAGGATTCCAAGACAGAAGTGAGAAGAAAACATGGTGAAAATGGTCTGAGAAAAGGAAAGGGATACATAGTGAGAAGATGAAAGAATACTGCTGGAAGAAGAACACCTATTACAATACTAAATATAAATCAAAGTTTTTTCAGTCATAACGACATCGTTTGCTCACTTACTTTGTTTATTGTTATTTGTATTTATATTTGCGTTATTGTTTCTCAGTATTGTGACGTGGTTTAAATGCGTAAAGATGAAGTACGTGCATTTGTTACTGGAATGTTGTACCTGTGTTATCAGTCAAGCAGTGCACGTGTACATCTGTGTCTTTTGTTTACCAGCACTGCCGAATCATGTGACACCGATCTGAAGCATCTAACATACATGAAGCAAAAGCTTAGATATTTTGCGGGAATGATGTTATGTATGATCAGGTATTTCTATTTTAAGCGTACGTCAAGATTAAACAGACACTTTTATGTTATTCCAAAAAGGAAACCATGACCGTAGAGACTATCTAATATGACTTTATTTATTAAACTACTGATTTAGAAAGCATTTTCATCTTCTTGTTGACGTAATCAGTTGTTATGCCTTTCTAAAGCGAGAAATTTTCACTTACACCTTGGAGCGTTAAACAATGTAAGAATAGAAATTCACATGTACAAATGGAATAGGACATTTCATTATAATACATAGATTGTAACCTGTACAGTAAATATTAATTACTGAAAAAAATTTAAATGCATCTGCATGCTGCAGTCTACTCATGAACACAATCGCTGTTGTCTCCACTCAATAACTTTCATCTCATGATGACAATGAATCGCCCTAGAAAACCATATGACTACGACGACCACAACCTGTTACAACTAGTCGATGATTAAATAAGGTCATATTGCTCTTTCTTGGTGCTCAAATCTTACTTTTACCAAAATTTAGAAGATGTTCCGCTCCACCTGCCCAAGGAACCATGTTAATGCCTGTACTTTCCGTACTTTGCGGATCAGGACCTGGTAATTCTGTTGACTTGTTACAGCGATACAGAAACTAAAAACGTGAGTTTTTCAGTGGCGTGTGTAGCCACTGGGACTCAGTGAAGAAGTCGCACTTTTTTGTTTAAAATAGTTACAGTAATTCACGTTCTCTTCCAGATAGAAACACACTTTACACGCCATTTCTCCTGGAATGCTTCATACTGTCATAAGAATTGTCTCAGTGGACAGACTCAATATTAGTAACACTATTCCACATTCCCCTAGTAATTCCCTTCCACTGCACACTGTTCGTCATCCACAGACGCCAGGAGTTTCAATTTTCTCCGAATCGTCAGGCGATTACTGTCTTTTACCACTGAAGGTACAAAAAGAAGGCAAAGATATGTACGTTTTGCCAAATAAAGTTGTAATTACAGAGACTGAAACGGAAGTTTAGAAACGTTTAGCGATCTAATCTTGGAGTCTTCTGGCTTGTTAGAAATGAAGGTCAGTTGGAATCAAGATAATTGCTCATGAGCAGCAGACATTAATAAGCACGCGAGGCCTATCATTAATAGCGTCGCGACAAACTAGCCAACACTAATTCCAGGAAAAGAGACTTAACTATCTCTCGAGAGCATCAAATAGCTGGATGAATTACAGCGTACAGGTTAACATCCGCCCACAAGACGAACCTGATCTTCTTCCCACCTTTCGCGCGTGGTCTTTGCTGGCCCGTCTATATTGAGGTTTATTCACCTGAGGAGACTTTTACTAGGTAATGACCACCATTTTGCGTTTATGTGAGATAATAGCAGTCTCTTCAGGAAATTTTACGGGGCTAGTAGAAAAATTGAAGTGGAATGATGACCCAGATAACAAAAAAATTCCGTGCATAAAGCACCAAGAATAGTCGGGACACTGACCATACGGAACCACCTTAGAGTATTCACTTACGGTAGCCGAAGAACATGGATGAAAGTGACCTGGAGTATCTGGTGTTTCTACACCTTCGAAAAGCATTCGATTCAGAGCCGCGAGGATATCAGTAAGGAGATCCTCACAGATGAAATAGTAGCGTTGCATCGCTGTATCGTTCCAAATGGTTCAAATGGCTCTGAGCACTATGGGACTTAACATCTGTGGTCATCAGTCCCCTAGAACTTAAAACTACTTAAACCTAACTAACCTAAGGACGTCACACACATCCATGCCCGAGGTAGGATTCGAACCTGCGACCGTAGCAGTCGCGCGGTTCCGGACTGAGTGCCTAGAACCGCGAGACCACCGCGGCCGGCGTGTATCGTTCCAATCCATAAACTTTGTGTTCCACTTGTGTGATTTTTTAAGAGTAATACTGTAATGCCTTCTGTGCTGTCACCGCCAGACACCATACTTGCTAGGTGGTAGCCTTTAAATCGGCCGCGGTCCATTAGTATACGCCGGACCCGCGTGTCGCCACTGTCAGTGATTGCAGACCGAGCGCCACCACACGGCAGGTCTCGAGATACTTACTAGCACTCGCCCCAGTTGTACAGCCGACGTTCATAGCAATGGTTCACTGACAAATTACGCTCTCATTTGCCGAGACGATAGTTAGCATAGCCTTCAGCTACGTCATTTGCTACGACCTAGCAAGGCGCCATTACCAGTGTATATTGAAATGGAAATTATGTACAGTCAAGAGAGATGTTCTACAATTATGGATTAAAGTTAAGTATTACAGCAACTGCGTCCGTTTATCGAAGTTCTCATTTCCTTGTAATGTTCCAGACCTCACGCCAGCCTGCGCGTGAGCTTAAAAGCGTGCATTTCGGCCTCCTCTAGCAACACGGTGTTGGATCTTCTGCCAACACTTCACCTTCCTTGAACCTAGGCTCACTTTATTATCATCCGAGAGATAAATAAATTATTTTACTTCTTACAGAAAGAATATTCTGTTTAATAGCTGTGAGGAATACTGTCACTGACTTAAACGTCAATATGACTACAAGTACATAATCACGGAAGCTCGGAATCATGTAGCGCACTGGTTACCACACTGGACTCTCACTCGGGAGGACGACGGTTCAAACCCGCGTCCGGTCATTATGATTTAGGTTTTTCGTGCTTTCCCTGAATCACTTTAGGCAAATGCCAGGATGGTTCATTCGAAAGAGCGGGTCCGCTTTCCATCTCCATCCTTCCCTAATCCGAGCTCGTGTTCCGTCTCTAACGACCTGGTTGTCGACGGAACGTCAGATACTACTAACCTTTTCCTCCACCTCGTAACCACTTTATTTCCTTCTCCTAGAATGATTTTAATAACTGGAATGTCTTAAATTTCAGTTTCTTCTCATCCATACTCCAGATTTCAGCCTTAGAAATTCTCTTTCAAATTTACAATAGCAGCAGCAGAGGCCGCTGCAGTTTCTCTTGAGAAAAAAAGTTGATACCTCGCCGAAACGACAATTACCGTCGCCCACTAAGCCTTCAGTTATTCTTTCTGTGCTTCTGTATATTATTCCGGTCAGCAGAATAGAAGCATGACTCTTGAGACACAGTATCCACTAGTTTTCACTTTTATCTGCACCTGAATTCGTTAGCCATGCGATGCTAAATGCTTTTCTGGAAATCTATACCTAAGTCATCTGTTTCATAGATTTTTAACATCTGCTCAAAATCTGGTGGTTTCTGGATTCTCCACAGATTATAGTAATCCTGAAGGTAAATAAACGACTAGCAACGAGCGAGGTGGCGCAGTGGTTAGACACTGGACTCGCATTCGGGAGGACGACGGTTCAATCCCGCGTCCGGCCATCCTGATTTAGGTTTTCCGTGATTTCCCTAAATCACTCCAGGCAAATGTCGGGATGGTTCCTCTGAAAGGGCACGGCTGACTTCCTTCCCCATCCTTCCCTAATCCGATGAGACCGATGACCACGCTGTCTGGTCTCCTTCCCCAAACAACCAACCATAAACGACTAGCCTATTTGCTCTCTACCAGACTTTGGGAGCATTTCTGGGTCAAGTGCTTTCTACAAATCGATTTCCTCTTTCACTTCTACCGTACTTAGAGAGAGCGCCTGGCTGTCCATTTACGCTTAACAGCGGTTTATCATGTCTTCTTAAGTTAACATCTCCTCGTTTTACTTCTCTGAAGTTACGCATAGCCGGCCGCTGTGGTCGAGCGGTTCTAGGCGCTTCAGTCCGGAACCGCCCTACTGCTACGGTCGCAGGTTCGAATCCTGCATCGGGCATGGATGTGTGTGATGTCCTTAGGTTAGTTAGTTTTAATTAGTTCTAAGTCTAGGGGATTGATGACCTCCGATGGTAAGTCCCATAGTGCTCAGAGCCATTTGAACCAAGGTACGCATATTCTTCTTTTACCCAGTGTGAGTTTACCTACAATCATTCCTTTCACGATATATTTCGATGTTTCTCTCATCTATTCGTATTTAGTTTGATTCTACTCGCTATTAATTTCATTTTTAATTGTGCCGCACTGCTCTATCAGGCTTTCTCAGCGTGGCTGATTAAGTGTGTGCTTTTCGGTGTTCAGCCAAGGTGTGGACTCCATTTTATGGAC